>NC_029792.2:3020682-3052226 GCF_000816755.2 Arachis ipaensis
ATCTTTGGGGATGTACATTGTCAAACTGATCTTGCTCATGGTCTTTTGGCTTTGATGAGTTGAACTTATCGGAAAAAAAAAAACATGAAAAATAACTTGATAGTATATTTTGTGTTCAAGTTTTCATTTTATGAAGTTGTTTAATTGTTTGAATTNAAAAAAAAACATGAAAAATAACTTGATAGTATATTTTGTGTTCAAGTTTTCATTTTATGAAGTTGTTTAATTGTTTGAATTTTTTAGTTGATGACTGAAAAATGGTTGAGAGGAGCGTACTAAATACTTAATTGATGTTTTTGTTTAATGTTGGATGAATTTTATTTTTCTTAATGTTTAATTTGACATGAGTAGTAATGGAACTTGATTAGTGAATTATTACTAATTTTAGTTTATCTTCTGAGAGATTTAAAGGAATATTTATTACTAATATTAGGCATGTATGGGAGATCAATTTTTGCAAAATAAATTCTCTATTGTTAAAGCAAATCATTTTAATAAACATAAATAAAGAGAGTACTTTCGTTTTAGTCATGGCCTAACAGGCCCCGCCCTCGAAACCATATTTTTTCCTCATTTCCAAACTCAACTTTTATGTTGTTTTAAGCAAAGCAAAGGCCTATTTAGCGAGTTTAGTGCCAGGTCTAATCCGTGGTTGTGCCTATCAGCCGAGGCCCCAAAACTTCGTCCAGAAGGAAACGGAAATAAAACTTCTAAACTACATCCTTTGCAGATTATGTTACACCATGTGAACGGTGAACCCGGTACTCCACTCGCTGCCATAGAAGCATCACTTGGTTCCTTGCTTCATTTCGGAAACCCTAAACCCTACCAACTCTCAACTTGTTAACCCTCAAAAGACCGGTACCAGAAGAGAAAACAAAGCGTAGGCATGGCTATTTCTGCTTCCAGGAGTGACATTAACAGGTAAAAAAACTTCAACCACCATACTTTCATGACTCTATATTTTTCATTGCATACTATGAGACACATGCATGTGTCTTCCTTAAAAATCAGAGCTTTATACTTCAAAGTGGGTACTTGTGTGAGAAATTTTTTATTATTTTTGAATATCTATCTATGGGTATAAATTAAAAAAGACGTAACCCTTACCACGAACAGTAGTCGCTTCAAAACTGAATGGGTGAATGTTCCTGAAAATGCAATCAGTTTTTGTGAAAAAGGTTACTTACTAAATGAAAATAGTACAATCTAACATTGTTTACCCTTTCGTTAACACAGAAGATTTATGGCAACAATGAATAGTTGGCCTTCAGATGATGATAGACTTATCAAGTTTCGTCTTGTCAAAGTAAAGGTAAACTGATTTTGTTGTAATTTTAAGTTACATAGAATTAAATTTCAATTTCCACGGCGACTGAAATATGTTCATATGATGTTAGGGCAAAAGACATTTTCCCAAACACTTTTTAGCAAGATATGGAAAAGAATTTGGTAATACATGTTTTGCAATTGATCACTGTGACAACTGCTTGAAGATTCAGTTAGTCGGTAATCATATGAATAGAGTTATAGAAGAAGACACATTTGAGACAATTAGAGCCTTTTATCAAGCAGAAAGAGATGTAACAGTTAAGCTTTGGTATGTAGGCTTTGGTCTCTTTTATCTTTCCCTGTGGGATAAGATGAACTTTGAGTTAGCTTTGACCCAAAATCCAAATTTCTATGTGAGAGACCAACTAACCTCTGACAAACTTGATGAAATTGAACTGAATTTGAATCTAAAGTACGTACAAAAGGATGAACAACCTCAAGTGACCTCAAGTAGCGGTGATTCACCTCAGTCAACAGATGTTGAAGAAGTAGTAGGCCCTAACACGGCTGATCCTGTCGAAATCGACAATCACATGAGGTAAGATGACTCTTACTCCATAGTTGATTTTGTGACTTTTGTCATCCCATTTCATTCCTTTCAACAAACATAATCATAGAAATCAATTATCTGACAATTACAATGTGTTCAAATTTGTTGATCTATGTTAGAGACATAATTTTTCACACTTACTCCAAAGAACTCCAGCCAAGTGACATTGGAGCCAGCAGACTGGTAAAATAACACAACACTACTATGAGTCTATGTTGTATGGTTCAATTAATTTAACCTGTTAGCAATTATATTAATAATTTTGTTTTGGAATGACGCCCACAGTATGTGCCAGTTGACTTCGCAGAAATATTGAAAACATTCGGAGATGCTGCCATTTGGACAATAATAAGTCCCCCTTCGCCACAGGGGTCTACTTTTCTGTTCCAAGGCCATCAAAATCCTACTAATCCTTTTGATATCAGGTTTGGACTCGGATGGCAGGATTTTTGCAAGGCACATGTGCTGAAACCAAAAGATCTTCTAGCCTTTAGGATAGTCTGCAAACGTAATTTGCGAATGATGGTAGACATTCGAAGGTATCCGAGAGAGTAGAACATCCGCAAGTCTTGTGAGAAGATACATTTTTATGAGCTGAATCCTGATATATGATGTATCTTTTGAGCTAGAGTTATCAACTGATGTAAAACATCATCTAATATGATGAATGAGATATTGAATGAGATATTGTATTAGGTTTTCCTTGCCTCTGCAGTTCAATCTTCATTTTAAATTAGTAATTGTCTTGTCTGAATACTTTGTAGCAAGAGAAACAACTTCTTAAACATTGCCCAACANATATATATAAATATTAACCTGTTGTGATGAAAGCCACAGGATGGATATTGAATGAGATATTGTATTAGGTTTTCTTTGCCTCTGCACTTCATTCTTCATTTTAAATTAGTAATTTTCTTGTCTGAATACTTTGTAGCAAGAGAAACAACCATTGTACTAATACTTCAAGTTGTATACACTTGCTACACTGTTCTTTAAAGGTATTTCAACATCAGCGAACAATTTAGATGATGAAAAAGCTTGTTGAAATTTCTGACTTTATTTTCTCATATAACCATATATATATATATATTGACTAATGAATTTTCGAACAAATGAACTACTAAAATGAGCAGCAACCAAATTTCATACTAATCTTTTATATATATATATAGCTAAATATACATACATGCACCTTGCACCCACTTACACCTACCTTCATCATTCAACCCCTAACTAATTAGAACTTACAACACCTTGAACTTAATTCCCATGTACTTGACATTACACTACTAAAGCAACAACATGTAATATAACATATTTAACATTAGTTTTACAACATTAATTCCTCAATTCACCCTTATGCAAAACAACTCAAACTAAGATTACTCTAGCTTCCTCTTTCCAGTGTTTCTTTTAAATGTCTTGTTGCTGGAACCTTGACCATCTGGAGTACATATCCCTACCGTGATAGCATTGTCAACAACCTCACCGACCACCGACTTAACGGGACTGGCATGGACGCTTTCACATTTGCTTTCAGTTGGGGAGTCCTGCGTGCACAAAAAAATGTAAGGCCTTCTAAAACATAACATAATATAAATTAACTTTTTGGATTATCTTTAATTGCCTTCTAACCTTCAATGCAGATATAAAACCCAACGCATTTGCTTCTGATTCAGTTTCCAATTGGCAAGAACCATCCAAAGTGGCACTAAAACTTTGATCCCCTTCATGAGAACCACCACCCAAACTGGTTGTAAAACTGTGAACCCTTGCCTAAACCACCAAAACACACTACTTGTAAGCAACAAAAGTAGGTAGTCTATTAACGAACAAAACATGTTAAACCGGATGCCAGCATACCCCAATATTAACGGAAGTCGAAGATTCCGTCGAATAAAGGCCTATCAGCGACTCATCATCACTTATCTTAACTACATTGTAAGGCTGGTCAACCGACCTGATATTCCGATACGTCACAGACAATTTAAACAAATACTTCCTTTCAACAATCGCATCGAAAGCTTTCGGATACGAACTTCCCGGGTATGTATCCTATGTTTTGGCAATTAACAACTTAGAAACAGGTCTTGCCGATAATTGAAAATATTATTAATCACAAAGACTTACAGTCGGATCACGTATTTCACTGGCTGATTTGCCAACAATAGTCTTGGCTTCTGAATTCCATAAGGTCACCTTAATACAACCGGTACCATCAGTAAGGATGACAGCAAGACGATATCTATAAACACAACACAATTGTAATGGCAATTAGGAAGACCAACTTGTATCGTGACACATGCTAAATAAATGCACATGAATACATCCTTATTGTCATCTAATTACCTCAGAGCACCATTAAACCCAACCTTTCTACAATGATCACACCAATAGCGGTCCTTATTTGGCTGCACTTTTCTGGGACATGTGTTGCACGATACGTAGAACCAATCCTTCAAACCCACATCGACAGAAACTATGGTACCAACAACCCAACATGATGTCTCCTAACCATTTAAAAAAAACATAACGTCTTTCCATCAACAGAACATAAAATAAAGGAATGTTTAAACCCAAACACTCAACCAAAAAGCTCACATGGTCCAAGTTGAGAACTTCTTCCATTGACTTGATTGGAATTGTTCCTCGAGATATTTCATCAGAGACGGAAGGTTGGCCATGACTCTCGATAAGATTGATTCTCTGAGAAGCTAGATCACCTTGCTCAAGTAAACTACATAACACAAAAAATATTGAACATAACACAGCACAGTTTTTATTGTTAAAAAAAATTATGCATATATGGAGAAAAAACTAAAGGAATTGACCTTCCCTTTTTTTCATTTTTTGCATACCTCTTCTTGAAACTAATAACAGCAGGGAAGTCAGCATTACAATATACTCGAGAAGGGTCAAAGCTACTTTGGATGTTAACATCATTCAAATATACATATGGTTTAAAAAGCTGGGCAACCATAACTAATGGCTCACAATCTGGCCTATGCAAGAATGTAACCACTTCATCAACAAAGGTGCCAAATAGAGTACACTTCATCTTATGTCCCCTAAAAACACAGGCAGAATGCATCAATAAGAACACCACCAAAGTGACACAAAAACAGCTAATATAAAAAAGATTATAACCACGTCAAAATTCATTCAACAACAAAAGGAGAATCAAGAAAACAAACTCTAAATCCTCCAAGTAAACCACCATGCGTTTAGTGTGTTGCCCAGTTTTGGTAACCAAATCTCTTGCATCTTCTTTAGCTACCACATGACCAATGCAATCTACATAAGACATGGAAAACATACTCTGATCACTTACTATTCACTCCGGTTCAAAGTGACCAAGAATTAAAGAAACCATAACAGCCTAGAATGAAAGACCGAATACTAACCGATCAAGTGGTTTTGAGCGACAACTGAAGCCATTGCCTCAATTTCTTCATACTTTGTGAATCGAAACGGGTTGAAAACAAATGTGTCAGGGGTGAGTCTAGACACAGACGTTTTCATATAAAAACTTAGTTTATATTTGTGAGGTGTAGTCCTCACTGACTTTCCATAGCCTTGCACAATGAAGTTCTTCATGGAATAGATTTCATGCTCGCGGATAACACTCCTAAATATCACAATGCTGTTCCTCGGTACACTACAATGGATCCGATCACCCTATATGAACAAAAGCCAACCACATAAAAACAAAGAAAGATTTAATATAATAAATTACATTAATAAACCCACAGGCCTGGGCACACTAAAATAATAACGATTTCAATACATGATACACTTACCCGTTCATCCTGAAGGATCATCTCGATGCTAAAAGCTTCATCCGGATTCCACTGACTCGGAACCTCGTACAGTCGAACAACGCCCACCACCACGGACCATTCTAGTTTAGACGGGTTGATGTCTGCCACACGATCAACTCCATGGGTTGCACTATTTGAAATACTAAGCGTGGCCATCTAAAAGTGTGTACACCTTCTACACAATCTTGTGCAACAAACATGTATATATACACTACCAGCTGCTCGAAAGGCAGACCAAGAAATTGTAATAAAAAGTTGCTATTGAAATGTGTTAAAAGAGCGGGAAAGTTTAACATACTTTATGCATGTCTAATCCAACATGGTGATCCTCCAAATCACTTATCAACCAATGAGAAAACAGGAACTTCATTTTATTGCATGACCTTGGGATTGCCGAAACCAAACTGAGAAGGAGAAACTTGAGAAGTAACCAAATGCTGCAAACTTGAAACCAAACTGAGAAGGAGAAACTTGAGAAGTAACCAAATGCTGCAAACTTGAAACCAAACTGAGAAGGAGAAACTTGAGAACTAACCAAATGCTACAAATTTCTAATGAGATTGGTTATTAAGCTTTATTTGGTAGCAATGTGTTAGCAATGTATAAATAGGGAGTACACGTGTCAATGTGTTAGCAAGGAAGGGTTTGTTACACTGTTTTGCTATTCTACTTTTAATATTATAAAGANGGGAGTACACGTGTCAATGTGTTAGCAAGGAAGGGTTTGTTACACTGTTTTGCTATTCTACTTTTAATATTATAAAGATTATCTAATTATTACTTTATTAGTATTAAAGAAAAATAAGAGGCCAAGTGTTGATCGAAAAATATTTTTGACTAAGAGTGGATCGATTCGGAATGGGTTAGGTATGATTTTTCGAGAAGAAATATATATGAATTTGAAGTTGGAAGTAATGGGCGCTGATTTGGATTTCGATTGTATTTGTTAATCGAGTAGGCCTGATTGAATAAGGAGATTCGATTAGAAAGATAAGTAAGGTCTTCGATGAGCTAATCGACTAGTCATAGAAGTGAGAGAGTTAGTGGCTTTTATTACACGAGAAAATTATGGGAAATATCTACAATCATGCAACGGGAACGGTTACCAAGAGAGATTGCACTTCAAATTTGAAATTTCGTATTTAATTGTAATTAATTGTAAATTAATTGTCAGTTATGTAAGATTAGCCTATAAATACTAAGAAGTGTTAGTGAATAAGGGTTGGAACTTTTATTCAGAAAAAACACTCAAGTACACTCACATCCCAATGAATTCCTGAGTCTGCAATCAAGTTAATTTTTCTGTAGGGTTCCTTCCATCTTTTTTATCTTTTAATTTACTTTTTTTGTAAATTTCACATTTCAAGTAATTTTATTATTCCAAGTGTTTTCTATTTTCATTATCCAATTTATCTTTCTGTACTTTAAATTTCTATGTCGAAGTTCTTCGACCCCATTAGAGACATTTTAGTGTTTTCTTTTAACTTCAACGCAACCTTTTTCGGTTTCAGCATATTATCATTTTGAAAACCTCACTTATTTATTTCTTTTATTACTTTACGAGTTTTTAATTTACCTTTATACTATTATTCGTCTAATCGAAGGCGCTTTGATGCACTTTTAGAAAACGGGTACTCGTACAAAGGGGTAGGTTTCGCTCCCAAACCATTAGATATCGAACCACTATCGATTTGCTAAAAATCGACAAAACAAATTGGCACATCCAGTGGGACAGTTTTTAAATTGAAGTGTCTCAGATAAATATTCTTTCCAGTAATTTTTAGTGTATGCGATTACGAAGTGGGAAGACCATTCACATGGTTGATGAATTATCAAATGTGAATGGTGGTTCGTCCACCAATGATAGCATACCGGTGTCCATGCAACAAGCCGACGTATCTTCACGATCGGAAGGAGCAATTGGAACTGAAAGTATAGTCGTTACGACTATTCAAACTGGGAATGTTGGACGTAATATTCGTCCACGTGGTCTTGTGCCACCATATCAACCTCCATTAACCGCCGGTTGGCCTCCTTATGGTCTTCCTCCTGGTTATACCCCACCGGTGGGTGGTTTTGTGCCGCCTGTTCGCTTTGAAAATATTAACGGAGTGAATAATGTTCAAAACCCACAACATTCCGAGTATTCTCGTGATTTTAATGTGGGCTCCACTTCGAATGCTGTGAACTCAATGGCGGCATATCGACAACAAGTGGAGGAAAGTCATCATGACTTGGTCAATTTATTGACTCAGCAAATGACTACAATTCTGAACCCCATGATGACTGATCATGAATCAAGATTCGAGCGTCTTGCTAGACAAGTCGAGAGGATTGCTTGAATTGTTGATTATGATAAAGGTGAAAGGCATAATGCCAGGGAAAATAATGAAGGGATGGAAAATATTTTTCAAAATGAAAACAATATTCTAAATCGAGAAAATCCTCACGTGGTTCTTCGATGTCAAAATGCTGATGAATTTTTAGCCAGATTGCGTGGTGGCGAACGCTATCAAGTTACAAGAATTATAGAAGAGGTTTTGAATCGGGTTGGGCTGAATGTTGGTTTTATGAATCAACCACATTTTGTGTCAGCTTTTCCCCAAGTGGTCCAAATGGCTGAAGTGCCAAGAGGGGTGAAAAATTCGAAGATAACCACAAAATTTGCTGGTGAAGTTAGAGAATCAACTACTGAACATGTTGCTCATTATTTGGTTGAGATTGAGAATTTAGTTAATGATGAAAATCTGAAAATGAATTTTTTCCCTTCGTCGTTAACAAAGAATGCATTTACTTGGTTCTCGAATCTCAAACCAAATTCGATTACAACGTGGAATCAGTTAGAAAACTGCTTTTCACGCTCAATTTTATCGAGGGGAAATGAATGTAGCAGTTACCGATCTGGTGGCTTTGAAACGTGAAAAAGGTGAAACCATTGATGATTATTTAATACGTTTTAAAAATGCCAAAAGTAGATGCTATGTGTCATTACCTGAGAATGAGATAGTGAAAATAGCAATTATGGGGTTAGGGTTTTATATGCGCAGAAAACTGCTTAATGTGCATATTCCCAATTTGGCCCATCTGGCTGAAAAGGTTCGACAGACCGAACTTATGAAAAAAGAAAAAGAAAAATATAGGAGTGAACAAAGATCGAAGAGTAAACCTTTTACTCAAAAAGAAAAAGTTGCTTATGTAACAATGGAGTCTTCTGAAGAGGAACTCGAATTTGAAACAAAAATCGATTTGGCCGAACTTAAGAAAGGCCCTCCATATGTTTGCTCTTTGTTGAAGAAATTGCCAAGCAGTGAAAAGTCGAATAAATCAAAACTAAAAAGTGAAAAGAAATATAGTTTTAATATTTCGAAATCTGATAAGATTTTTGATGCGTTGCTTAAAGATAAACAATTAATTTTACCTGAGGGTAGAACTTTGCTTTCTGTGAAAGATTTAAAAAGAAAGCCTTACTGTAAGTTTCATCAAGCAACAAGTCATTCGACTAACAGTTGTGTCCGTTTCAGGGACTTAATTCAAGAAGCAATAATGGAGGGGCGATTGAAATTCGATGATGGCAAGAAAGAGATAAAGGTTGATGTAGATCCCTTCGAAGTTGATGCCAGTTATGTTGAACCTTGCTTTGGAGTAAACATGGTAGGCATGTCCTACAATTTTGATGTGGCTCTTGATGATTTCGAGTCACAGGTCAGATCAGTATACCCTAGGACAGGGGATGGTTTGCTGGACTTCTTAGTTCAGCAAAAGATCAAAGACCGGGACGTATCTCTGTGTCTGCGGTGCAATGCTGTTTTCGATGCTGAAGCAGCAGCAATTTTTGAAAAAGAAAGGATGAAGAAGGAGTTGGCTCATAGGGAAGAGCAGGCGCGCCAGAGGCAGCCAATCAGGCATATGGAGGGCTCTAGTTCGAAGACTCCTCAAGAGAATGTATCTACACCTTTAAGCCGTTCTCAAGCTATAGGTGTTCAGTGGATCAGGAATTGCCAGGAGTTTCAGAGACGTGATCATTTGTATCGACGTAATCCACAGTGAGGACATCGAGCGCCTTCCCGGAATCAATATTCCTACTATCGAGGTCGTGCCAGGGGTTATCCACAAGGAAGAGGAGGAAGGAGAGGTTTCAATCAGAACAAGAAACCTTCGATTGAGACAGATAAGGAACTAAGCAAGGGGGCAACGCCTTCTGTGCATTCTAGAATCGTTTTTCCTTCTGATGGAGAAAATTACCCTAAAGAAATTCCATCACCTGCGAAAATGGAAAAAGGCAAGGCAGTAGCCCAATCTTCTGGAATTGATAAAAACAAAGATGTTGATGTGGATGAGGAATATTTCGATGAGGGCGATGATGACATGGTTGGGACAATATCGATCATTCCCACTGAATATTTGGAGGAGTATAAAGGAGATCCAGATGCAGATTATGATTCAGAGAGGAAGCTTTTTCCTTCATCCGGATAGAGGATGAGCCAGGTTACTTCTTACAGCTACTGAGAGGCAGATGTCTCACCTTCGCCCACTTTATATAACAACTACTTTAAGTGGGATAAAGGTGAATAAGGTTTTGATTGATGGTGGCGCTACAATCAGTTTGTTGCCAGAAAGGATGTTAATTAAAGTAGGGAAGCATCCTGATCATTTAATCCCTACAAACATTGCTGTGACAAATTTCAGTGGGGCTTCAACTCCAGCCAGGGGGTTGGTAACTCTGACCGTAAAGGTTGGCTCATCTGAGCGTAATACTGTCTTTGTGGTGGTTCCTTCGAGAGCGAGTTATAATGCTTTGTTGGGACGAGATTGGATACATGGTGTAGGAGCTGTACCTTCAACAGTGCATCAAAGTGTGCTTTTATGGACTAATGAGAGTAAACCTGAAACCGTTAAGGCAGATTCGAATTTATACGTCGAACAAATGCATGTCGATTTTAGGGTTTATAATCATAAATTAAGGCCCTTAGATGTTGATCGATCATTGAGTCCTTATAATTGTGAAGGGTGCTACTTGTCCTCGGAAGACCTTACAGTGAAGTTGCGCTATCCAGAAGTGGATTGTGAACCAACTGGTTGGGATTGCCTCTCTTGAAGACTTGAAAGGGACTAGTCCATGGACCAGGTTGAGGGAGTTTCTGACTACCTGGTAACATTACAAAATTATTTAAATAATTCGCAGTTATTAGAAAATAAAGATGATTCTTCTGATGAAGTTGAATCAGATAGGTTTAGTAAGTTTGTTAATTGTAATGCGTTCGATTCGACGTTCCCAGTCGAATTTAGTTATAGTTTTCTTATTTCTTGTAATGAAACTAATGATGCGAGCCGGACTGCCGATTTAATAGCAGAGGCCCATTATGTAGAAAATAAAAGTGATGATGATTTAATCAAAGATCCGATTTCTTCTATTTCTGATGATTCTATTGATTTCACTTTTAATTGCATCTATGATTTGGAACCTTTGAGATTTGAAAAATATTTAACCAAAGAGGATGATTATTATAAAGGGTTTGAATCTCAAGATCCCTTAGAAGAAATTAATTTAGGGACTCTTGATGATGTTCGAATTACATATATTTGTAAAGATCTTGTTGATCCTTTTCGAACTGAACTCTTTAATCTTTTATATGAATTTAAAGATTGTTTTGCTTGGGATTATCATGAGATGCCTGGTCTCGATCGTTCATTGGTAGAACATCGATTAGCATTGAAACCTAATGCTCGACCTGTAAAACAGACTCCAAGGCATTTTGCTCCTGAAATCAATATTAAAATTAAAGAAGAAATAGAACGCTTAATCAAAGTGAAATTTATTCGAACTACACGTTATGTGGAGTGGGTATCAAACATTGTCCCTGTTATGAAGAAGAATGGGAAGTTGAGAGTCTGCATCGATTTTCGAGATTTGAATAATGCTATTCCAAAAGATGAATATTTTATGCCTATTGCAGATATGTTAATCGATTCTGCGGCGGGGAATGAAATTCTTAGTTTCATAGATGGATATTCTAGATATAATAAGATTTTTATTGCGGAAGATGACGTGGCTAAAACTGCTTTCCGTTGTCCTGGGGCATTAGGTACATATGAATGGGTGGTTATGCCTTTCGGTTTAAAGAATGCTGGAGCAACATATCAGCGTGCAATGAATGCCATTTTTCATAAATTCATTGGGAAGTTTATGGAGGTATATATCGATGACGTAATGGTCAAATCGATTTCCGTGAGTCAACATATTGACCACTTAAGAAAGGAATTCCTTACTATGAGGAAGAAAGGTTTAAAAATGAATCTGTTGAAATGTGCTTTTAATTTGGAGTTTCAGCTAAAAATTTCTTGGGATTTGTTGTTCATATAAAAGGGATAGCTATTGATAAAAATGAAGCAGATGCAATATTAGCATTGTCTACACCCAAATCGAAGAAGGAAGTGCAATCATTTTTGGAAAAAGTGAATTATCTTCAGAGATTCATCTCGAATCTTTCAGATCAAACTAGAGTATTTGCGCCTTTAATGAAATTAAAAAATGGTTCAAAATTCGAATGGACTACAGAACATCGATCAGTGTTCGATTTGATTAAGGCATATTTGTCAAAAGCCCCGATTATGGCGAATGTTCGTCCGTTTAAGCCTTTAAAATTATATATTGCAGCATCTGAAAATACTATTGGATGTATGTTAGCCCAGGATGATGAAAATGGGCATGAGCGAGCAGTTTATTACCTTAGTCAAGTATTAACTGACATCGAAGCAAGGTATTCCGCAATCGAAAAATTGTGTTTGTCTTTATATCATGCATGTATGAAATTAAAGTGTTATATGGTAGCTAAGTCAGTAAAAGTTATAGCACAAACTGACCTAATTAAGTATATGTTAAGTTTCCCTATGTTAAAGGGACATTTAGGGAAGTGGATGCTGGCATTGACAGAATTCGATTTACAGTATGTTCCAGCCAAAGCTGTGAAAGGACAGGTCATTGCGGATTTTCTTGTAGATAATTCGAAAGATCTGAATGACCAGGGGGCAAACATAATCGAAGTAGAAAGCAGTTATTGGAAATTGTATTTTGATGGATCCAAGCATAAAAATGGTACAGGAGTTGGGATTCTCATTATCTCACCAGATGGTATTCCATCAGAATTCTTGTTTGAATTAAAGTATCCTTGTTTGAATAATGTGGCCAAATATGAGGCTCTAATTTTGGGTCTTGAAATTTTAATCAGCAAAGGGGCTTTAGAGGTTCAAATTTTAGGGTATTCACAGTTAGTCTTAAAGCAGTTATCGAAAGAATTTAAGTGTAATAATGAGACGTTACAGAAATATTTAGTAACTGCTTGAGAATTATTAACATCTTTTCGAAAGATTTTCTTGGTGCATATCCCTAGAATTCATAACGAAATTGCTAATGAGTTAGCCCAAATTGCTTCGAGGTATCGGGTTGGTCTAGAGACTCTTAGGAAATTATCTGGTATCCATCAAATTTAAGTACCAGCAAATGAAAGAGAGGTTTTGTGTATGGATGAATGGGAGGATCCTGATTGGAGAAAGCCTATTGCTCTTTATTTAAAGGATCCCAATGTTGCAGTTGATAGAAAGATAAAATTACGAGCCATGAATTTTGTCTTATTGGCTGATGAACTGTATAAAAAAGGGATTATTGGGAGTTTATTAAGATGCTTAAGTCGAGATGATCAGAACATTGCCTTGGGTGAAGTCCATAATGGAATATGTGGTGCCCATCAGGCAGGAAAAAAGATGAGATGGGTATTATATCGAAATCATGTACATTGGCCGTCCATGATAAAAGATTGTATTGATTATGCGAAGGCATGTCTGGAATGCCAAAAACATGGTTCAATTCAACAAGTTCCATCATCTGAATTACATTCGATAATAAAACCATGGCCATTTAGAGGTTGGGCTTTGGATTTAATTGGATTAATTCATCCTCCTTCGTCCAAGCAACATAAGTTTATCTTAGTAGCGATTGATTATTTTACAAAATGGGTTGAGGCGATTCCCTTGATCGAAGTAGGTCAAAGTGAGATAATAGATTTTATTGAAGAACATATTATTCATCGATTTGGAATTTCTCAAACGTTAAGTACTGATCAAGGAACAATGTTTACTGGTCAGCGGGTGAAAAGTTTTGCAGCTTCAAGGAATATCAATATGATTACTTCGACTCCCTATTATGCACAGGCTAATGGGCAGGTAGAAGTAGCAAATAAAATTTTGATAAGTTTGATTAAAAAGTATATTGGAAATAGGCCTCGAACATGGCATAAAACTTTGAGCCAAGTGTTATGGGCTTATCGAAATTCACCAAGGGGTTCGACAAGTACTTCACCATTTAAGCTAGTGTATGGTCATGATGCAATACTACCATTAAAAATTAATTTGAATACTTTGAGAGTATCGAGATAGAATGATTTGCCAGTTGATGATTATTGGAATGCAATGTTCGATGAGTTGAATGAATTAGACTTATAACGAATTCTGGCACTTGATAATATGATTCGACAAAAAGAAAGTATTGCTCGAAGTTATAATCGTCAAATCAAGGAAAGGTCTTTTAATACAGGTGAATTGGTTTTGAAAGTTATTTTGCCAATGAAAAAGAAATCGAGATTTCTTGGTAAGTGGTCCCATACTTGGGAGGGCCCATTCCAAATAATTAGAACGTATTCTGGAAATGCTTATCAGATTAAAGATATTGAGTTAGGAAGAATAATTAATTCGGTTAATGGAAAATACTTGAAGCAATACTATTGTTGGCAAAAGTAGAAATGTAACATACATATGTCTAGAAAAGATGAAAGTTGCTACAAAAGATGAAATAAGAAATAAAAAAAGAGAATTCAAGGTGCCACTAGTTTTGCCAAATCGGAGCGTAGCTTTGCCCTTTTGTTCTCTAGAATTGAAAGCATTTCAATTTGTTTGAACTTATCGGCTTGGATTTTCTCGAGTTGATTTTCGTATTCTCCCTGTTTGATATCAATTGAGATAAGTTCCTGAATAAGGTGATGTTGATCTTGTTGGGCTATTGCTAGGGGTGTGGCTATGGCAGCTCGACTTTGGCGTATGGTGGCAAGCTGTTCTTGAATCTGAATTAATTCTGCCTCGAGTCTTGCTTCTTCTTGATCATGAAAAGCTTGAACAGAAATAGCATGAGAGATTCTTACATCAAATTTCTCATGGAAAGTTTGGATTGGTTGAGCGGTTGCGAGGCAATTTTCTATATTGGATTTGGCTGTAGCTTTTTCATTCTCAATTTCTTGGAGTTGAAATTGAGATGAAACACTCTCATTGAGAAGTTGTTTGAATTCTTGAATTGAGGTAGAATGTGGTGTATTAGTTGGGAGTTCAAAAGAAGAATTCAAAAGGTCAGCCAAAGTTTGTTGAGAATTGGATCATTAACCCATGTTGTAGGTAGATGATCCAAGAGCTTGATGAGTGATCGAAGTTGTTCCCGAATATCAGAATCTAATTCAATTGAAGGCCTTGATGTAGCAGGTCTTGAGATCGCTGGTACAAGCACTGGAATTTTATTTTCTTGGATAACTTTATTTAAGACAGAAATCAAGTTATCCAAGGAAGCACTTGTAGGGGTAGTAGAAGCACTTGCTGTTTTAGGCCTTAGTCCGGGAGGAGTTTGAAGATTAGCCTGGGGTGAAGGTCTAGGTTGTAACTCGGGAGGAGTTTCGAAAACCTTGAATCGAGAGGGATCTGAATTGGTGGTGTCAGCAGCCTTAGAAGCAGAATCGGAGTCTGGGATCAATAGGTTTTCTGCGGAGAATGCAGCCTGATTGTTTGGTGAAATTGACTCAAGTATGTGTGTTCCTTCTGGAGAATGTTGCAAGGGATTTGTTGTTGGTTCAATCACCTGTGTTGTATGGAAGGAAGGTGGATGAGTGGCAGGAATTGATTGTAGGGACTCTGTGAATTGAATCAAATCATGTGATGTGGAATGCTCTGGGTCATTTTGTTGTCGAGTAATTGGTTGATCAAGAGCTTCAGTGGAAGAAGCTGATTGGGCAACATTAATGGGCTAGTGCAAAAGGTACACATATGAGCTTAAGATTTATTTTAAACTAAGTAAAATGTGTGAAGAGATAATTGTGTTACCTTAGGAAGTCTGGATCTTTGAACTAGTTGAGAGCCAGGGTCAGAATCGGCTGCATCTTCCGATTTGGAGGAGACAACGATAGTGTCCTTGTTTGGTTCACTTTCATCAGCGCTTTCGCTTGATGATGGTAGCACTAACTGGTAAGAATTCAAAATCAATTATGGCTTATTTTAAAAATATATATATATTCAAAGAGCATTTCGAGTGTAAAAGAAAAGTTGTAAATAGAAGAGTTACCCTTCGAGAGGTTCTGGTAGGAGTCCTTCTGCTCTTATGTGGTGGTGGTCGAGTGGCATCAGCTTTCCTTTTGTGAGTTCTCTTTGGGAAACTTTCAGTGACAGCCGTTCGAACAGCAGTTTGCTGAATATCTTCTAAGATACAGGTGTACCTTGAATAATAGGCAGCCCACCATTCGAAGCAAGATTTGGTGATAAATGAACTACGTTCATAGATCAAGAAGTTGAAGCGGTTTCTTTGTTTTTGGTTTTTTGAGAGACAAGTGTTGAAATCTTCTTGGGATGTCAAAGTAATGTGACAGAATGGATCACTGTGTCGAGGTTGTGGAGTTAGGATAGCTTGAGAAAATTCCAGTTGTCTTGCAGTCAAATGAGGAGCATACAGGGTTATCTTGAACCTTTCTTTCCTGTACTGTGGTAACCCTATTGGTATCACTTGAACAACCAATAAATTTGCCCAAGTTCGATTTGCAAGTTCATTTTTCTCGTTAGTATTTGGGAAGAGCAAACGATTAAGCCAGGCAGGGCCGCAATTACGGCACAAAAAAGGAGTAAAATTAACTTGATCATTGTCAAAATCTTTGCAGGAATGAAAAAGAGAGAAAACTGCCCAGAATCTGTCTTCATCTGATTGGGTGTTTGGAAAATTGGGTTTGTAATTAGACAAACAAAAATCCTCGATGTGTTGTTTATCGGTGTTGCCACCTTCAAGTTTTGTCATAAAATTTTTAAAAACGGCGTTAAGCCATAATTGAAGGAGCCATAGTGGGCTTCCTGTGTTGATTATTTTATTATCTCGAAGGTCACAGACAAACAGACCAAGCTCCTCGAAAATGTGTCCCAGAAGAAGCTTGGCCAAGTTGAGAGCTTTTCCTTCATGTAGGAGAGCAGCCAAGGGAAGGAAGAGCTTTGACATTTGTACGCTTCGGGAACAGAACAAAACTGCATTCAACCAGTAAAATAAGAAGGTTACATGTTCACTGTCCGTGATTTCTATACCATCTTCACCCATGTTATGGGCAATGAACTCACTGTAGGAAGTGCTAAAGGTAACATTGTACTGATGTTGAGATTGCATGTCAGGGGTACAATCTGGAGAACTTATTAGGAGACCTGTGAGGGCAGCCATATCGAGGAGGGACATTTCGATCATTCCGCAAGGAAGGTGAAAGTTGTTGGTAGTCCTATTCCAGAAACAAGTTACTGCTCCAATCATCCAAGGATGTGTAGTGAGTGAAAAATGAGATAGCCTTAGTAGTTCTTGTATTCCAAGGGCTCCCCAGGTAGCGCCCTTTGAGGGTTCAAGGCGTTTGTACCAAGTTGTGAAATCGAACCCTCGAGGATTGATTTTTGGATTATTTCGGAAGGGTTTTTGGTGATGAAGTGAAAGATGTTAAAAGCTTGGTTTATCAATAAATCTCCCCCTTCAGCATTTGGGAAGAAAGAAAGTTTTTTGTTCGCTCTTTCAAGGGTTTCAATCGGTCCAAGAAAGCAATGTGTATCTGCATCGATTGTGAAAGGGATTAGGATTCTGGTATCATTGACTTGCAAATAAGGATCATCAATGATTTCATCATTTACTTGGTTAAGAATGCGAAGAGCTGGTGGAGATGGCGGTGCTATTACATGACCTTTACCCTTATCTTGAGTAGTGGCATAAGAAGAGGAACCAGCCATTATCAAAGAAAAGAAAGGAGATTGAAGGTTGATGATTTTTTGTGAAGAAGCTCTTGATGTAGAGAAGATTCAGAGAATGATGAGGTTCGAGAGATTTGAACAAAGGAGAAAGTGATAAATTTAAAGTATCACTGTAGCCGTTACTGTGGAAGGAATGCTAATAAGGGTAACTTCGCGAAGAAGGTGAAGTGGTGGAAAGAGAAATCACAAGTTTCGGGAGACGTGTTGAGTGGATCAGTAGTAATTGGGAGTTTAAATGACAATTATTACTGATTTGAAAACTAACGACTTTTTGGATTAAGTGTTTTATTTTTCGATAATGTTATCGAAGACAACCACATTAATCTAAGGGGGCAATTTGTTGATCGGAAAATATTTTCGACAAGAGTGGATCGATTCGGAATGGGTCAAGTATGGTTTCTCGAGAAGAAATACGCATGAACTTGAAGTTGGAAGTAATGGGCGCTGATTTGGATTTCGATTGTGTTTGTTAATCGAGTAGGCCTGATCGAGTAAGGAGATTCAATTAGAAAGATTAAGTAAGGTCTTCGATGAGCTGATCGAATAGTCATAGAAGTGGGAGAGTTAGTGGCTTTTATTACACGAGAAAATTATGGGGAGTATCTACAATCATGCGGCGAGAACGGTTACCAAGAGAGATATTGCACTTCAAATTTGAAATTTCGTATTTAATTGTAATTAATTGTAAATTAATTGTCAGTTATGTAAGATTAGCCTATAAATACTAAGAAGTGTTAGTGAATAAGAGTTGGAACTTTTACTAAAAAAAAACACTCAAACACACTCACATCCCAATGAATTCCTGAGTATGCAATTGAGTTAACTTTTCTATAAGGTTCCTTCCATCTTCTTTATCTTTTAATTTACTTTTTTGTAAATTTCACATTTTAAGTAATTTTATTATTCCAAGTGTTTTCTATTTTCATTATCCAATTTATTTTTCTGTACTTTAAATTTCTATGTCAAAATTCTTTGACTCCATCAAAGACATTTTAGTATTTTCTTTTAACTTCAACGCAACCTTTTCCGGTTTCAGCATATTATAATTTTGAAAACCTCACTTATTTATTTCTTTTATTGTTTTACGAGTTTTTAATTTACCTTTATACTATTATTCGTCTAATCGAAGGCACTTTGATACACTTTTAATAAATTGGTACTCGCACAAAAAAATAAGTTTCGCCATCGATTTACTAAAAATCGACAAAACACCAAACAATAAGAAATAATGTTTCAAGTTTCAACTTCTCTGTAACTATGTTAGTTTGGAAAGTGTGAGATGCAATTACGAACACTAGGTTACATTAGTGTTATTATTATATGATTTAACGATGTTAGGTACGATAGTATTTCGTTAACTGAGTGAGATATTGCATAAAAATCTCCGAAGAAGCAAGAAAGACGTATTACTTTATTGATTTCTTTTTAACTTTAAAGTGATATATTGTATGATGATAAAATTCCATTTCACGCAACTGTGACGACACCTGATTAATGATAGTTTGGAAGAAAGATTATAACTTAGATTACATGTCAATTTCTTCCGATTTGGCAGGATTATTTACTACCATACCATTCAATATTTCATACTTTCACATTACTAGCACAACTTTTCCATCCAAAATTTCCTCAATTCACTCATAATCACAGCGAAAGCGAGCCCACATGCACAAAGTAGAAAAACATTATAAACGGCCACCTGTTAATTTCTCTACTAAGTACTAACATAGTAACATACCCACCACGCTATTGTATACTAATTTAATTCTCTGAAGTACAATAATTTTATACGCAATAATCTAATTAATCTTTTCTTTTTGGTAGTTTATAATTTAAATTTCATACGGTAGATGGTCTATTAATTTAAAATTTTAATTGCTTTTAAAAAATAAATTTAGGTAAAAGATTTCTTTTGGGAAATATGGATAACATAAATAATTGATAGTATATTTTTTGTAAGGAAAATAAAAGTGTAACATCTACATTAAATATGCAATGGATATTATTAATGTTATATTTATATATATTGGTACTGGGCAAGGTAAACCTAAACCAACTCAGCTTGGTCGTTACAACTCTTTAATCTATTTGATTCCCCACTTGCATCACAGATAAGGTTCCCTGCATCATGCTTCTTAATGCTCTCACCTAAAAAAATCAGGTCAGCATCTCAACCCTAATCAAATAATCAATGACAATATATTTTTATATATATTCTTTTCCGTTATTATAAATAAAAATAAAAACAAAAACAAAGAATCTATGATTATGTCAAGTGCTAAGGTTGTCATCAATTTTATTCCAGCTTGTCCTGAGCTAGATTTCTGAGCGTGTTTTTCAATTTTTTGTTTTACATATATGTATTAAAATTTTCCTTCACAGTCAGAGATTCAGGGTGTGGCTCCAGATTTGTATTCTTCTCTGTAATCTTGGCTCTTCCTGCTTCATCTTCTGGACCTAGCTGTAACTGTATTCAAAGGTGCCATTTCTATGTGTTCTCACTCCTTTCTTCTATTCCCTTCTATTTCCGTGTCTTTGACTTGTTTGAGTTTGTACCTTTGTGCTTGAATAATTCCTTCCCTTGATTGTGCCATAGATCTTATCTTCATAGGAAAATTAATCTCCTAAAACAATACTGTTAGATGCCACAATGATGTATTACAGAAAACTTTCTTTGTTTTTCTGTGCTTTATCTATCTTTTATCCCTATCTGTGTTTCTCTGCCGATTTTGTTCCAGTAGATAACTACCTTATAGATTGTGGAGCAAGTTCTGGTACTGTTGTAGGTAACCGCAATTTCTCTGCGGATAGTGCTTCTAAGAAGCTATTATCCACTCAGCAAGATGTTCTTGCAAGTACTTCCTTGAAATCAATCACTTCCACTGGTGATTCCACTCTCTATCAAACTGCTAGGGTCTTCACTGGTTCCTCAAAGTACACTTTCCCAATCAAACAAAAAGGGAGACATTGGATCCGTCTTTATTTCTTTCCATTTACCTATCAGAAGTATGATATGAGTGCAGCGAAATTCTCGGTTGCCACGCAGAACAATGTCCTTGTTAGTGATTTTGGTGTGCAGAAAGATCCTGTGATGAAGGAATACTCTGTGAATGTGAGCTCTAATTCTCTTGTTATAGACTTTACCCCTTCGAGTGGTTCGATTGCCTTTGTGAATGCAATCGAAGTTGTTTCGGTCCCTGATGATCTCATTGATGATGCTGGTCTCAGCCTGACTAATGGATTATCAACCTACTCTGGCTTGGCAGCACAGGCTCTGGAGACGGTCTGGAGGGTTAACATGGGGGGTCCAACTGTCTCCTCTGGTAGTGACACTCTTCAACGAACCTGGGATCCGGATCTTAGCTTCCTAAAAGAAAAAAACCTTGCTGCTAATTTCTCAAATATTGGAGGTGTTCAGTATGTGAACGGCTCGGCTACTGAAAATGATGCTCCGGCTAGTGTTTATGGTACTGGACAACAGATGAACTCACAAAGTGATCCACGTGTTAATTTCAATGTGACATGGGAGTTTAAGGTGGATTCTGGATTTCAGTACCTTGTTAGACTTCACTTCTGTGATTTAGTGAGTAAAGGTCTCAATGAACTCTACTTCAATGTTTATGTTGATTCCTTGTTTGCTGCCAAGGATCTTGATCTTGCTTCAATAAATCAAAATGCCTTGGGTGTTCCATATTATAGGGATGTTGTTACACCCTTGACATCTAGCAACTTGCTTCGAGTAAGTATGGGACCTTCTAATGTAAATAAGGACTACCCTAATGCCATTCTGAATGGTTTGGAGATCATGAAAATGAACAATTCTGTGGGCAGTCTTAGTACAGCGACGGCTGCTGTTGCTACTACTTCTGGTTCAAATTCAAAGAATGTTGGTGTAATTGTGGGTGCAGTTCTTGGGGCAGTATGTGCAGTGGTCTTGGCTGGACTTTTGTGCGTACTATGCAGGAAAAGAAGGCGGTTGGCGCGGCGGAGGCAGTCTAAGACATGGATTCCTTTCTCCATCAACGGAACAACTTCTCACACCATGGGAAGTAAATATTCTAATGGTACTACAATTAGTGCTGCTTCAAACTTCGAGTACCGTGTCCCTCTTGCTGCAGTTCAGGAAGCTACAAACAATTTTGATGAGAGTTGGGTTATTGGGATTGGTGGCTTTGGGAAAGTATACAAGGGGGAATTGAGCGACGGCACTAAAGTGGCAGTTAAGAGAGGAAATCCTCGGTCACAGCAGGGTATTGCCGAGTTCCGAACTGAAATCGAAATGCTGTCTCAGTTCCGTCACCGGCATCTGGTATCTTTGATTGGCTATTGTGATGAAAGGAATGAAATGATACTGATATATGAGTATATGGAGAAAGGAACACTCAAGGGTCATCTATATGGTTCGGGGTTCCCAACCTTAAGTTGGAAGGAGAGGCTTGAGATATGCATTGGAGCTGCTAGAGGGCTTCATTACCTGCACACCGGCTATGCTAAAGCAGTTATTCACCGCGATGTGAAGTCTGCAAATATCCTCCTTGATGAGAACCTGATGGCTAAAGTTGCTGATTTTGGATTATCCAAGACTGGGCCAGAACTTGATCAGACACATGTGAGCACAGCTGTTAAAGGAAGCTTTGGCTACCTTGATCCTGAATACTTCAGGAGGCAGCAGCTAACAGAAAAGTCTGATGTGTATTCATTCGGCGTGGTTCTGTTTGAAGTTCTTTGTGCAAGACCTGTCATAGATCCGTCCCTTCCCAGGGAGATGGTAAACTTGGCAGAATGGGCAATGAAGTGGCAGAAGAAGGGGCAACTGGAGGAGATCATAGATCCGGCACTTGCAAGCAACATAAGACCGGAATCTCTCAGGAAGTTTGGAGAAACCGCGGAGAAATGCTTGGCAGACTTCGGTGTAGACAGGCCTTCTATGGGAGATGTATTGTGGAATTTGGAGTATGCCCTGCAGCTTCAAGAGTCTGCTACTCAAGGGAATGATCCTCAAGAAAACAGTACTAATATGATCAGTCTCTCTCCACAGGTCAACAACTTCAACGACGATGCAAGCGCCTCTACCATTAAATTTGAAGGCACAAATGTGGATGATCTGTCTGGTGTTTCAATGAGTAGGGTGTTTTCTCAGTTGGTGAAGTCAGAAGGAAGATGAAGATGATTTTCAATATTGGTGGATATTCAACTTTTTTATTACAACGCTGTTGTTTTATTATTTTTTCTTGTTTGTATTATATTTTGATTTTTATTATGATCACTTGATCTCTCTGTCCTGACACACTATATTAAGATACTTTTATAGATTTGTAAAGAAAGACTTAGTTAATCAGACGTCTTTACTTAATTGGTAGCCAGAACACCAAATGGATCCATTCGTTCAATATTGAAATTTGTATAAGTTGATCATTTTCGTACAGAGGAATGTTAGGGCCAGTAACTTTTGTGATTTGTAGCCATCAAATAGCCATCAATGATGGTTTTAATGGTGTGAGATTGGTGTGAGATTTCATCCTATATACTTTGAGGAGTGTTAGGGACCAGTAGGTTTTGTGATTTGTAATAATCAATTAGCTATTATTAGTATTTTTAATGATGTGAAATTATATTTAATGGTATGAGATTATTCTTTTTTTTTGCTGGTTAAGTGCTGGTCAAATTTTAATAAAAATACTGACTTTCTGAATTTTTTCATATACTTTTTATATACTTTTTAAATGATTTGATATGTTTGACTAAATTGTTATTTAACCATTTCTAACTATCTTCTTAGGTGAAACTGAATTAATAGGTTGACAAATTTGATTTTAGAATTTTAATACATTATTTTGGCATGCTAATATTATGGTTATGCAGCATTATTGTGTTCTGTTCTTTTTTCTCTCCCATCTGCCATCTCCCTTCTACTCACTGGCTCATGTTAGTGTTGGTATCCTTTTGTTCCTTTTAGTTTGGCATGAGACTACAGTGGTTAATTTACTTCTCATTTAGATTTAGATTAGATGTAATCCATCATTTGAAAAATAAGAAAACGAAATGGTGATGTTTCTATTTTCTAGTGATCCATGATTAGAACCATGTAATAGGAAAATGGTATTTCTGTTGGCCACACTATGTTGCCATCTTCTCTTTTGTATTATCTTTTGTGCGTGACGTTCAATAGCTAGTGCACATCCCTATCATTACAAATTTAAAATTATTCAATTTAGAATTTAGTAGTAGAATAGAATTCCATAGCTTTTATAACTATTGTGTTTCATTTAGTCATAGTTGCACTTAGGCCTAGTGAACATCCACCACCACCTTTATCTTCTCCCCTAGTCCCCTTGCCTACTACTAATGCACTAGCTAGTTGAAGAGAAACATAATATAATAGCAGAATACTTAGTATACTTAAAATTCTTCTTATAATAGCACTGCTTCATCTTCCGAGAATAATATATATATATAGACATGGCAATACTGTAGTGGAAGATCCACAATTTACCTAAGAAAGTTCCCCTCAAATTATACCCAAAAAAAACTATACACACAAAAAGTTGGGACAATATCACTTCTCATAGTTTTATGCTTCAACAATCTGAGATCACATTATATACTACTAGTATACTTTAATAGACAGGTACACACTATGCAAGTCTCTCAAACAGCTACATGATATAACAGATGAAATGTTGACAAAGCACTTCCGTACAGGAGGAATTAGGATATTATTAGAGGAAGCACTTATAATTGAGTTAAAATTATATTTTCTGACAAAATAAAATGCAGTTTTATTTTCTCATAATCTCTCAAAACTATATTTAACATAAAGTTTTCATGTATTACAAGCTTCATAGATTAAAGTATTAAGCAAGGCTATTGAATTTAATCGGTGATATGCCATTAATCAAATAGAAGCAGACAGAGTATATAAACCAATACATAGAACCAAGTAATTGAAGACAGGAAAGCTATGGGGAGCGACATGATGAAAAGCAAGACATAAGCTTGTGAAGGGTTGAGAAGAAGGCAGCATTAGCAGTGATGAGAACCTTATAATAATTAGGCTTAATAAAATTGGTTGATGGCGCAGCATTATTTGTGGCGCGAACCACACTCTCCTTTAGAGTTCTAAGACGCTTAATGGCCTTGTGAGTCACACCCTTCTTCTCCCTCGAAAACTTGTAGCTCCTCAGATACATTTGCCTGCACAAGAGGTGGCTGTTTACTCTTCGCTCCTCGCCATTGTTGAAGGAGTTCACCCTCTTCACGAACTCTACGTCGGATTCCGGCCACTTGTGGAGGTTTACGAAGGTTAATGGCCGAATGGGAAGGCTTGTTTCTTCGTCGACACAGTTGGATATGATAACGGAGGCCATGGATTCTGGGAAGACATATATAGTAATAGTACACTTATACTCGATTGTTGGAGTGTGACTAAAGGAGTTTATGTTACAGCTTATGTAAGAAAAAGTTTTGAAACCAACACTTTTATTAAAATTTAGTCAATATTTAACTATTCAAAAAAGTATGTATACAGTAAATTTCACGTAAGGTTGATAATTGAGAGTCGTTAGATGATTTGGCTGATTTAGTACGACTTCATCTAACGGCTCTCAGTTATTAACTTCATGTGAAGTCGACTGCATTTGAGTTTTCACTTTTAATTTATAGACAGAGTCCAATAACAATATAACAGATAGGAATATTCAGTGACAAACAAAAATAAAGATAATGCATTAATGCGGTCAAATCTGTATGAATTTGATATGCCTGAGGAATGTGACATATTGGTATCTCTCATCTGAAGTGTGAACAACTGTCTTTTGAATTTAGCTTATATCTTTTATTACGCTGTACTAACTTCCATTCAGGTAATTGATTTTAAGCCATATACTTCGTTTTTTCCATTGTCATTTTTATTTTACTCATCAAATCTTGCAAGGCTACAAATTTAAAGGATCAAACTAAGTCAAATTTCAAACAATAAGAAAAGGACATGTATAATCATCTGAATTATATTATTAAATAGTATAATTAATTATCACATTGGCTTAAATTTAATTATTTTTATTATTAGTTATTGTTATTAGAGAGATGGTATAGTCAATACTCTCATATTTTTTTTGTTATCCACGATATTTTCAGATTAAAAACTAATCCGTCATAGATCTAAACTCTATTTGAAGGTTTATTGTTGGCTAATAGGTTGTTATATACACAAAAGATATTCAAACTACAAACACTTGTTTAAACAAACTAGTGAGCTAACGATTAGAACAACTTTGAGTTCTATTTAATGATCAATGCTCTCATATTATTACATTACATGATTTTTTTATTTTGGTCAAGTTACATTATCATAATTTTTTTTTTGGTAACTACATTATCATAATTTACTTATCCAAAAGCCCAATTACATGGTGGCTTGGGCTTCTAGCCTTCTATAACCTGCATTTTTATTCTGCTCATTAAGTACTTGGGCTACCAAAAATATTGCCAGCCCAAATCGGACCAAAAATTAAAAACGAAAAAAAAGAATGCGTGTGTACGGCGCCTAAAGCCCCTCCTCCAGAGTCAGAAACCCCAAACTCCCAAGTCCTAAGCTAAACCGCTTGCCGGAATAGAGCGACCACCGATGGGGTTCTTTGACCTAAACATACCGTACACGCATCCGCCAGAAAGGGCAGTCGAAGCCAGCCGCACCAGGATTGCCGTGAAGGCCATGGAGCTTGGCTACACTGGAATCGCCTACAACCGCACGATCAGTGGCGTCATCTCCGATAAACACCGTTGCTCCATCAAACCTCTCTCCATATCCTNNCGCTAAGCTTCACCGCGACCTCCTCCGTATCCCCTTGTCCACCCCCTTCCGTCAGTACACACGCGTCACCGTCTTGTTCGAGACCCCCTTCCATGCCACATCCGTCTGCTGCGACAACCCTATCCTCAAGACCTACGATCTCGTTGCCATTAAGCCCTCCACACGGGCCACATTCGATATGGCATGCCAGAAATCGGAGGTGAGTTAGTTAATATTACAGTTAGTTAGTTAGAGATTTAGAGATTTGTTAACTGTCTATGTAACTAAATCCTGTAGCGGAAGCGTAACGACGAAATATGAGTTCAATTGTGTGTATAGGGTTGAAGTGATTAACTTTTGAATGCTGAAGTGATTGCAGGTAGATATCATTACGGTTGACTTTTCGAAGGGGATGCTCTTTGGAATGACGGAGAACATGGTTAAAGTTGCTGCCGAGGTTTGCTCTGCAATCTTTTCTTTTACTTCAATGAGCAAAAGGATTAATGTAATGAATGAATCCTTTTAATAGAGTTCAGTTAATTGATACATGGTTTGTTAATATTTCTACACAGCGAGGGGTTTGCTTTGAAGTTGATTACTCTTGTCTTTTAAATAATGCTAAAATCAGGGATCAGTGGATCTACGGTGCTAAGGTAATGTCTATTTTCCTGAATGATTCTCGGAGTGAGTGGCCAAGTATACTGGAGGATTTTCGCAACTTGATTATTTACTTGTTATGATGAGTTATCATCATTAGATGAGTCTTAATCAACTCGGTGGTGTCAGTCTTAAGCAGAATTACTTCTACATTTGAGGTTGATACTATATCTGCTTTGTGCTTTGGCTTGAATTTGTTTCTAGGATGTAGTTTTAGTGTATGTATTAGGTGAGAAAGAGAAAGTAGAGTAGTCTGATAACTGATAACTATTGGTTGACCTTAGTAGTTTGCTTCTAGGTACCTTTTTTGACACTGACATTAGAACACATGTAAACTAACACACTGATTAAACGTGTAGTGTTTGATGGAGTGGACTCAGGGAAGAAACGTTATCTTTTCAAGTTCTACTCCTTCAGTGAATCTTCTTAGAGGACCTTGGGATGTTGCAAACTTATTGTCCATATTGGGAATCTCCAAGGAGCGAGCTAGAGATGCTATTTCTAAAAACTGTAGGTATGAAAACTTGCACTAATACTTTAGTAATGCCTTTGTTTTCTCATGACCAACATTTGAGATATCTTGAATGTCCTTTCGAACGTTTGCAGGAATCTTTTGGTAAAAGCTTTAAGGAAAAAACGGTTTTATAAGAATGCAATAAGAGTGCAACCATCGTCATCAAATACAGTATCTAATTTTGAGGATGATCAGCAGGAAGAATTACTAAAATTGGATTCTCTCTCCAGTGAAGGTGACATCTCGTTGAATGATTGGGCAAAGTGTTTTTCATCATTATACTCTAAAGCATCAGAAATTGCTCCCGTGGTTGACAGCATGCCATCTCATGGTTTTCAAACAAAGGATTTCTTACCTTCAAGTAATGCTTCCCCTGTCGTCTCGAATGGTGAAAAGATCAGTCAGTCAACACCTGTACTTAAAAACTCAACTGAGCAGCCCAACAGGCAAGATGAAAGCTCAAGACCCGATGCTATGGAAGCAGATCAAGTGGCGATGACGACAATGACAACAACGCCAGCAACAATATCAACAAAAAAATCTTGTCCTACTAGGTGTAGTCAATTACACGGATCAAATGACATCCTTTTGAGCTGCAACAAGTTGTGTGAGAAAACTAAAAAAAGTATACCCACTGAAACATTCAATTCTAGAAAATCACATGATTCACAATCAAACTTGGGCACCCTCGGCACTGCGTTGGATGCTGCGATACAAAATGAGAACAGCAAACTGCAGAAATATTTGCAAGATGCAAAACGTGATGATGAACATGATAGTGAGAAAATATTTTATCCTAATTTAAATGCAAAAATTACAGAGATGCAAGAAGCTCCTCAAAGTGAGGATTTGGAAATTGCACAGCATACAGTCTCAAAGACAGACATATCTATTTCCAAAAATTTATTGGTGGCTGAACAATCTGGTAAACTTGAAACTGAAGCAGTTAAACTTGATGAGATGGAGATTGAAGAGGATGGTTCTGCAGTTGTAACTCATATAGAAGATCAAAAACTTAATAGACTGAGCACTGAATCTGATCAAGTTTCCCCGGTTGAGTCTGTATCAGGTACCCTATCTGATGATGCACATCTTTACTTTTATATTGCAAGCTGTGTTATTTTTCTCTCATTCAATCACAGAAGTTCATATAATTTGTTTGGTTTTAGCCCCACCCACCAGAAGTTGATTAATATGTTTGATTTCACTTCATTTTCCTAATTGTATTATAATTCCTAGCTTCCCCCATAAATGTTTAAATGCATTTGATAATCTTTTTTGCACGTTTCTGTTATAAGTTTCGAATAATATGTAAAAACAACTGAGCAAATTTCTGTTTTCTGTAGGTCGATCGAGGGTGAAGCGGAGGAGACCTCCAGCACCACCTTTGTTCCCTTTCAAACGATTATTTAGTCGAATGCTTTTTAAGAGGAAAGGTAGAAAAAAGAAGAGCAAAACTAAGCCAGAATAATCTCCTCAACTCCCATCTCGCTGGTGGAATATTTTTGGTTATTTGGCATAGATGTGAGTGAGCTAATTCTTTAATGTTGTATGAACTCTAAATTTTGGGAATATCACTTAATGATAGATAGTGTTTTCGTTATGACTGCTTAATCAACTGAGATCCAAGCCTTGTGATTTATTTGATACACAGTAACGAAATTTTATAGAATATAATACGACCAAGAGTATTTTAATACACGACTATGTATTCAGTCCGATAAATCAGCACATCTGCCACAGGCCTACAGTCTTTTTTTTTGGTGACTTGCCACAGGCCTACAGTCTAAAATAACTAATTATAATTTATTATCTAAAATCGTCAAGGCAGTAGAAACTAGAAAATAATCTATGTGACTGGGTTATTTTGCTGCGTTTATTTACAAGTGTAAGGCAGAGAGATACAAATATATAAAATCATGTTTGACAAATAAAATATGAACAAAGACATTTTATTTAAAGACTCTAAATTATATTTTGTATTTTTTCTGATAAAAAATACAAAAAAATACTAATAAAAAATATAATTTATTTTTTATTTTATTATTTTTATTAAATTTTTATAATAATATTTTTTAATATTATATTATTTTTAATTTATTATTAAATAAAATATAAAAATTTTAATTTTAATTTTTTCATTTTTTATGTTTTGTTTTTAATATTATATTTTATTCTATTTTCAGAATCAAACAAACCCCTTTTTGAACAAGTTATAGTGACTTTTTTTATTTGAGCAAGTTAGAGTGACTCAATTCTATTAATCTGAAGTCTGAACGCTGTGTAACGGGTGGATTTGAAGCATTGCTCTTTCCTCTCAGCTTCCTAGTTCCTTGTAGTAGTGATTGGCCCCAGGGAGGGGGTATTGCTCTGCATGTGCCGTTATTATCTTTTTAATATTATGACTTATCATCACTTTGGTGCTTTTTCCTTAGGTGACAATTGACATTTGTACTTAACGGTGTCATACTAGTTTTGGTTTTGGAAGCGGCCCCCCCACATGATCTTCTTTTTGTTTAATCAACTTGACTCCATCATCATAGTTAACAAAACCATTTTTTGCCCCAACCTTGTTGATGCCTAGTTCCATTCATAGCTCGTAGCACATTATAAATTTATTAGGCATTCATCATAAGGAGGATTGAGAAGATCAAACAAACAAGTTGGATTGATTATTTATTTATTTATTTATTTTTGGAGGAATTGACTTCCCAACTCCCAAGTGTTCGAAACACCTCTGCTAGATTTTTAAACATGTTCATGTGAAAATAACAAGACAAAACGATATAAGAAAAAGTGAAAAACCATGGAACAAATAACAGCAAGATTGGACGTCACTTTACTTAATTTTGAGTAAAGTAATAATTCGGTTTAACCTAGTGAAAAACGATATAAATTCATGTACATTTAGTATTTTTTTAATGATTTAATATAGATAATCTATGAATTAAAAAATTCAAGAATTTCAATAGAGGACTAAAGTATTATTTTAACCTAATTTAATCATTGTTAATTACATATATTGATATAAAAAACAGCCCACAAACCTAGTGGCTGACACACCGCCGGCCAACAAAAGACGAATAGGGCCGTCCTCCCCCCACCTTCTGAAGTTATCTTAGAATCTATAGGCTTTAACTTGAGAGAGCAACATGAATTCAAAACCTCATCATACTTGGAGAATATTATATAAATGTCTCATGTATAATCCCTCAATTTCACCATATGTTCATGTTGTTTGATTCCTATGACTTATAAGTAATCATTAGTGAAAAGCTGAAAACGTGTACCCAAGTGCGAGCTTATATTAATCATTCTTGGGAGAGACCATACTTAGAGAAAGTAGGCAATATAAAATATGGTAGGTTGCCTGCTTTGGATGCTAGCACACCTGCTTAGATAAAAGTATAAAACAAATGGTTTCAACTTGTAAATATTTGTTTCATTAAATCAATTTAAAAAGATTTGTAGTTATATAATGTTCATGTGGTAAAAACAAAACTCAAATAAAATTAAGTGAGAAACCTATTCTTCTACATATATAACTTATCATGATGTATTGCTCTGAAAATAACTATCTCCTTTTTTATTTATTTATAACAAATCATAAAATAACTATCTTAATTAGTTATGAACTTATGATCAGTTATGATCTTAGCTATCCACAACGAGACTTAAACCAATTAAATTTTAGCTCATCAAGTCAATAAGATATGCTCTGAACTGGTATATTTTCTTGGAATTATTTTTTTTTTAAATGAAAATGAGGAAGAAATTATCACAAGGGATAATATATAGACAATTACTTTGGTA
>NC_029792.2:3052306-3055691 GCF_000816755.2 Arachis ipaensis
ACGTTAAAAAATATTCAAAACAAATTTATTAGAGAAAAATCTAAAATAGTTCCTGACAATTACCTCAAAAGACAACGAGACCTTTAACAAAAAAAAATGCAACCCAGCCTCTGACAATTACCTCAAAAGGACAACGAGGCCCTTATGCAAAAAAAAAAATCAATATTATTTTTTTTGCACAAGAACTAATCCGTCTCAAAAAAAAGATCAGGAATCAAATTGGGTGTTTTTTTTTTTAAGTCTCGTTATCCTTTCGAGGTAATTCTCAGGGATCGAATGAAATATTCACTGAACTTATATTACATAATAACACAACTTATTACATAATAAGTTAATAACATATATTAAAAAAGAATAATTTATCTTTTGATTCTGGGAGAAAGCGTAACAAAATTGTAGTCGAAAACTTGGTTTTTGACTCGTGGCTTGACTACTTCACCGAAAGCGCACTAACCAAAATCCTTCTTAGGAGTAGGACTATCTTTTTCTTGGGTCATTGTCAGAGTATAGCATCCTCAACTATCTATCTCAGTTGCAGTTCAACCATCATAATTGAAAAACAGTTGACATATATAGCCACTCTCTCGTACCTTCACCACTTCACTTTATTGGGTGATGGTCACATGTCTTTTTACTCTTCTGATTATTTTGTAATTGCACCAACAATAAAGGTCATGATACTATAAATACAATTTAGTTTAACCCTGAGTAATAATATACTTGCCAAAGTTGTGGTTCAATAATTATACTTTGATAATATGATAAAAGGTATAGGGCAATAAAAAACTTCACCCTCAATTAAAGTCAACATGCACATGGTTGGAATAATAAGTAGTAAGCATATTTACATTAGTACCTTGATCTATGCTAAAGTTCACTAGCTACAACAAAACTAAACATGGAAATCAAATCAAACTAGAATTTATGAAGCAGCACCATTTATTATAATTTCTAATACAATAAACCGAAAGAAGAACTGTCCTGGGACTCTTGATGATCAGTATTTGCAGCAACTAGTGAATCAAAGATACTGACCCAGTTTTGATCTTCTTGGTCTTCCTCTGCTCCAGCACCAATGTGATGACTCCATTGATGAACTGATGAAGGATTCTTGTCAATTTCGTCGTTCCTCGCGAATCGTCCTCTAATGCGCGGCCTGCTGTCTGCTAAAGTCTTCCTGCAAACATACTGATGATTGCAAGAAGAAAACAAGTTATTATCTCCATTAAATAGTATATATAGTGGTGGACCAAACAGTAGTACACTATCATTTTTAAGTGATTTTTTTTTTTTTACTCCAAAGTTTTAGCATGACATTAACAGGGTTACTACTTACTTACCAGTAGTTAGAGCAAGACAAGTTTCATAGTTCAAAAGATTCATATCATCATGTCATCTTATCATATATTAAAATACACTTGAAATCACACTTATGTATAATAAATTCAGCAGTATTTTGTCTAAAAAAATAATAAGCATTTCACTGCGTTCCACAATAATCCACACCATAACTTTCGCTAGTTCATTTCTAATTACAAATTTTGTTTTGTTTAAGTGATTATTCATGTGCAGATCTCTTCAAGTTAAAAACACAAAAGGGAATAATAGTATACCTTAATTTTCTTGTTGAAGTTTCTTTGGTTTCTCTTGGTTCTATACCTCTCAATCCTGAGTTTCTTCTCCTCAGGGCTATACCTACATGCTCTACTCATTCCTTCAATGATCATGCTGCTTTCACTTGACAATGGACTATCAGCTGATTCATTATTGTTATGCATGATGCCGCCATGAGTAGTCCCCTGTACCAAGAAAACAAACGTTGCATGCCAAGAATGAAGGAATGAAGGAACGAAAGAAAGCTAATATATGGTGCGTACGTGGAGATCACCGGTGCTGCAAACTCTCCTAAGAGGAGCGTCGTCGTCGAACAACTCAGCCAAGAGAGCAGAGAAGGGATTCTTATGGAGAGAGTTGCTGCTAACGCTCCTCTGCATCACCGACCCATGCTCACTATTGTAACTACCGCTGCTACTACTCTTGTTGAAGCTTACTATCTCCGAGTTGTTGCAGTTCAGAAGCGATTCCAACTCCGTGAGGGCCAGTTCGTCCGGGAACGGGTGCACTGGGGGATAATCCGGCGAGAGAAAAGTTGATGATGAGGTGGCGCGTGTGTACATGGCGCGTGTGATTATTACAAGCAGTTATTATTTGTGTTATTAATGGACGCAAGTGAGAAGTGAGTAATGCACACTCTCATTTATATAAGAATAAGACAGTAAAATTTGAATGACGTGGAGAATGACATCATCTTCTTCATAGCATTTGGTAAAGCGTTGACCTCTAAACATTCAACTCAGACACACTTATTAGGAGTGAGAAGAGGACCGTTGCTACGGTAAAGTGTAAACCTTATATTACCAACATTTTAACAAACTATAACTCTTATAAAAATATTTTTATGCAAAACTAATATATGTGATTAAATTGTTTAATATTATTGTTTAGACGGGTTAATACTCAAATTCGTCCCTGAAAGATCATGCGATTTTCATTTTCGTCCTCGAATAATTTTTTTTTAATTAAATTAGTCCCTGTAAGAATTATTTTAAATCATGTTGGTCCTTCCGTTAACCAGGTGACGTCGCCGTTAGAAATTAACTGACGTGAAATGTGAGCTGGCAGCTCACCCAACCAAACGACGTCGTTTGGCAACTTGAGAGTCTTGCAGTGAAACACCACCGTTTTGAAGGTAGAGTGTAACGTTTTACACTTTGTTTTTGATATCTAACCTCACTTGTTCTTTTTCATTCTCACCGTGACTCTTTGTTTCTCTGACCCATAAGCAACCATCACGAAGACAAAGAAGACCGCCCCATTGTCCGTAAACATTAGAGTAGTCGTGGAGCATTGTTCGTGCGTCTGCTCTGGAACTTGGTGAGAAAGTTGAAGGCAACTATACAGCATTGTTTCTGCGTTCGAAGTGAGAGGTAAAGTTTTTTGTATCTTGTGAAAAAAAATTGGTAACACTATATAAACCCCTAGTTTTTGCATTATATGATTGAGTCATCGTTAAGAATATGTTAGTGCATAGGGTCTAGAGTTTCATTCCAGGATTTGGTTTATGATCGGCTATATGCATAACTGAGGAAAGACTCTATTTTTGTGGTTTAGAAAAATGATAACTATTGTTTATGTTAATGGAGTAATGGTTACTGGTTTAGTTGTTATGTTGGTGATGATTTAGTGTTTTTCATGTTCTGTTTTAAATTTTTTATAGGATTTGGAGGCCTTGCAAGCCTTAGATGGAAGGTCCTCCGATAACATTTATATTTCATCATGGTAAAAATTTTAAAAATAATGAGAAAGAAAGTAGAATTTATAAACC
>NC_029792.2:3055758-3061404 GCF_000816755.2 Arachis ipaensis
TGTCTTATTTAATATTTATTAATTATTGTAATTATTAATAAATACTAAATAAAATAATTTTTGACTTTTTTTTGTTATAAAAATAAGTGTAAAGTATGTTAAAAAATTCTTTCTTTAAAAAATATTTGATAAAGGAAAAGTATAGGTAGATAATGAAAATACTAAACAATAATGTAAACAATGGATATATCAGATGTTCATTTCACTAGGTGTGCGGATAGTTATTATAATATTAAGAGGAAAAAGTCTAGGGGGCCAGCAATTTTATTGCATTTTGGCCAGCATGTAACCAGCAGAGAAAGGTGAGCCATTGGATGAAATCTCACACCAATCTCACACCATCAAATCATCATTGATGGCTAGTTGATGGCTACCAATCACAAATGTTGCTGGCCCCTAGCATTGCTCTATTAAGAGATCAGTAATTTAGAGATATAATGTGTTTTGATTTGATTGGTGGCTCTTCATGTTATTCAAAAAAATTATTAGTTACCTAGCATAACCCTTTGATAAAATATTCTATAAACTTAACTTGTGTGTTGAAATCTTTTTTACACTTATCATGCATCCATCCTATTTTTTTCAAAAAGCTAAAATATATTTTGTTCTCAGACAAAAAATTATGAAATTTAAGATCAAAATCATCACACAAGAAGAACAATTAGTATTTTGAAAACTAATTTTTTTACGGGTAACTCCCTCGCCAATGTGATCATCTTAGTCAGTTTAACTCAGCTGAATAGTTATGTTAATTGATCCACATTATTGGACATAATTGTTGAGCGATTCTAAATTTGGATAGAACTACTATTGTTAGCATTGTTAATGTCTGATGGCATTTCCGGCATATGGAAATCCATTTATTTATGAGATTCTTCGAGTTTGAGATGAGACAAATAGCCCCGTGTGTCTCCATTCAGCTAGTAAAATAAAGTAGTTACTTTTAACACAACAGTGCGTGGTTTGGTGCCATTTGCACTCCAAATACACCCACCCACTGCATCTTTATAACCATCAGGATCTACTCCAACTCACTTCAATCTGTACTCTCACAGATGGCACATCTTTTCACCATTGTACGGAACTATAAAATACTAACACGTCTCTCGACTCTACACTCTAGTGTACCATCTTCCATTTCCATCTTTTTATTGAGCGTGTTAGGATTTTGTTCATAAATAAGTGAATAACAGATAGATACAATTTTTAGAGAGCACACGAGTTTTGTGGGACTAATACTTTAAAAAAGAGTATTACGTCAAAAATCGAACAATTTTTAAAAAATCATTGCTCCATAAAAGTTAGTTATTAATATGAACTTATTCATATAAATTTTTTTATTTATTAGTTAGCTTTGTTCTTATATATAATAAGTCTGGCGGTAGATATATAACCTGTTGTTCTATTTAGGGATTGAGCTCTCTTTCACCTGAAGTAAAAGAGGTAGATGTAGGTTTTAAGAGAAACAGCAGCGACGTGTATCTACAAAGAGGACACGGATTCGGTACGCGGGAGGTGTTAGCGCACCGAAACGCCCAAAAAGCTGTTTGGCACACCGGTCAGCTAGGAAGCGTCAAAATAAAAATGTATGGTTTTCTTGGGTCTTTTTCGCAATTTCATATAAAATAGAGGGGTCACTTTTTCAATTTTTAAAATGAATACATTTAATTTAGTTGTTAAAATTAGTTGGACACTCAGTATTCAAAAGAAATAGTAGTGACGTTTACCTATAAAGACACTTCGAAGCTCAAGTAAGTAAGAATAAGAGATGAGTATAATGTTATTCAAAATAAATAGCGTATACCTTCTCCTTTTAGAGTTTTTTCTTTTTATAGAATTATTGTGATAAATAACGATTAATTTACAGACCTAATATTACGAAACTATTAAGAATATTAGCCTAATTTTATAGTAATTATTTTTGAACATTATTTGCGTTCATACCAAAAATTTTATTAAAAGAAAAAAAAAATGCATACCTTTGATTTAACATGTTTTATTTATATAGTTTCAATCTATAGACCGTGTAGGTCGAATTATTAGTAACGGATCAAGCTTAACGATGAATTTCTAAACATGCAAGTAGATTATTAAATGCTTTAAATGTCTGTGAAAAAACACAGTTACTTATATAATATGTCTAGTTTGATTCATTATGGAAAACAATATGAAGTGAGTGTTGGCAGGGCACTATATATGCTCAGAATCTCTAATTGGTCAGCAGAGTTTGTAGTACTGGCACTATTGTTTACTGATTCATGGTCCTTTTTTGTATCTCTGTTAATATATATTGCTTCTCAAATCAAAGGGCATGGAATCTAATCGTACCCAACTTGCATTGCGTCGTCTCTTCTTCTGACCCTACCATGCACCATTTTCCGAGTAACTCTAATTTTCTACATCCCTCCCATGTGACACATACAGTATATGTAATTATGTATTATGTATAGTACCTGCCATTTCTAAAGTAATTAAATTAATTAACCTAGTAAATTAAGATTCTTAAGGTGGGTACGTCGTGTATGTGTTAGGGAAGATTTAGAATTAGGATTTTTTACGACTTTTAAGACAACATACACCAAAGTCTTTGTTTTCATTATCACCATCATTAGATTATACATAGCTCCATATATATCCATGCTGGCGCATGCAGCTTTAATTAGAGACAACAATATCAACATATGTTAGTTGTTGCATGTTATTGTCGGAAGGAGAAAGAATGTCTAGAATGATCTATCAATCCCTCTTGATTTTCTGTAACTTACCTACTCGTACCACTACTTGCTAAGAAATCAAATAAAATATCTATGATAATAAGATTTTGTTATTCACTGCACTATAATTAACACTTAAGGCATGTACTACCCTTAGATTATGATTTTTTTTTCAGTAATTAAATATTCTACATACTCTTGGTTGCTTCAATATATATATAAAAGAAAATTTATAAGCCAAAAATGTTCGGAATATAATAATAAATCAGTCCAAAATAGTACAAAGTTATTTTATTTTGTATTTTTTAATTATTATTAGAATAATTAAATAATATATAACTTTAGATTGTAGTCTCTCTAGCAATAATACTAATTAATAATAAATATTAGAACATGAGAGTTTGTATTTTTTTTAATTTGAATATGAAAGCAAAAGTGGTGTTGGACTCGGATATGGAGAATACAGGTGCTTCATAGCCATGTGGTGTCAGTGGAACAGAATTTGGATCATGCGAGTTCTCCATCAGTAAACGGACACTCCAAATTACGTTTGATATTCCATTTCATAACAAAAAATTGACAACAAAAAATAACTCGGAGAGTCTGTTTTCTAGCTTCCGAAATTCATATTTGTCCAACCACAAGTCGGATCATGCGATTTCCTAAGCAAAATTTTAAAATCAAACAACTCGCATGGTCCGATTTATATACTCTGAGTTTTTTCAATTTTTTTTAACACAAATCAGACCTTTCAATTTGTGTACTTTGAATTATTTTCAACTTTTTAAACACAAATCGAATCATCTGATTTGTATACTCCCACAAATTTTAAAAAACACCAAAAATTACTATCTTAAAGTATATCACTCATTTTGCTTCCATATCAAAATTTTTTAGCCTGAGAGTTTGTACAAGAGACACACCATTTTTTTATACAACAGTTACATCCACGAATATTGCTTCCGAAAATAATGAGCCAATTGAGAAGCAGAATTTGAAGGGGAATAATGAACTAAATTGAAATGGTTGAAGCTAAGCAAAGGGAGAATCTATTACGCATTAACGTTGATACATCTTTGTCACTATAGTCCCCACAGTGCGTGCTGCATAATCTTTTTCAGTTGGCAACTAGCTAGCTAGCTAGGTCTTCCATTCATTCATATATATGCTGCTAAGAAACATAAATGTGGTTCTGTTTTGGTAGAGCAGATTAATAAATAAACCTGCCATACATCCCCTGCCATTAATAAATTTTAATTGCAGCTATACCTCATACATTTTCTTTTAGCTTCACAAAGTTTACCATTTTGATGAGCTATGTCAACCCTAATTTGTACTTAGCAGTAATTCTTCGAGATAAATTAGAAAGTCAACTTTTTTTTTCAACTAATATCTAATTTTATTAAATTATTTCCTATCATAAAGTTTAAATTATAAATTTTAACTTTAAATTTTAAATACTCCAAAAATTGAGAATTATAAAAATAATTTTACAAATAAGAATTTTGACAAAATATTAGCTAATTAATTAATATGTTTCTTTTCATGTAAGTTCATATATTCAGTTGATTTTTAAAAAATAAAAAATGGAATAAGAGAAGCATGGGATGATCTAGCTAGTAGTGGAAGCTCCATCATTGCATATAAGAATTTATAGCATACAATGATAAAAAGAATGTATTTATGGATTTTCGTTTAACTACACTCGCATTTACGATAAACCATTATTCCAGAAGGAACTAGAGAGTGCTACCAAGTGAACATGTTCCAAATTGAAATTATTGATACCGGTTGACTTTTCAGCACTGTTACATCGATCGAAAGGTCGATCTGATTTGATGTTTCTGGCTAGCAAAATAAAAATAAATTAGTAGCGGCGATTTGGGAACTTTTTATTTTTAAAATAGAGTGGTAGTGGTGTTTTTTTTAAGGAAAAGTATATGGAATCAAAATGTGACCAACCAAAAAGTAAACAAAATCGTTTAATTAAAATCACTTTTTGAATAATATGTTTGAAAATCGCTCCTGAGATCACTGAGCACAAACCAAAATTCGATTTTTTATGGAACCCAAACATATTTTAGCTGATTTTTGGCTGATATACTTTTGGTTCTCTAGTTGTTCTCTTTTTTTAAATGTAGATTGTTGGGGTGTTATACTAAAATGTGGAATCGTTTAACTAGAGAAGCAGAAATCGGACCGCCCGATTTATTAGAGGTACAGAAATCGGACCGTCCGATTTCTGAGAGGTACACAAATCAGACCGTTCGATTTGTGTTAAAAAAAATAAAAAAAATTTAAGTACAGAAATCGGACCCAAGAATTTGTGTACTTTCTATAGTTTTAAAAAACACCAAAAATTACAATGTTAAAGCATATCACCACTTTTACTTCCATAACAAAAAAAAATTAGCAAATTTGGACATATTTAAATTTAATTTGTTTATTTTCTTATGTGGTTTAAAAAGAAATAAGTGTTAAATGATGAAATTAAAGAAGAGAAGAAAGAATGATAATATAGCTAGCTATATAGGTAGCACCGGCCTGTGCAAGAATTGAAGTCTTAGTAGCTAGAAAGCTATATGAAGAAATAATAATAATAATAAAAATGGAATTTGAGTCTGGTGGGGTTTATGCTTAGATGGAAAGCTGAATTCTTCCCAATGGATACAAGACAACGAAACAATTTGCACCCCCATCCGATCTTTTCAAGTTTCAACAGTTATCTCCACTATTATCACCCATTCCATCTTGCCCTAGCTAGATTCGAGTCAACTCGTTAAGACTCTCAACTTCAAACTTAAATTTACCAGTTTTTATTGGTATTTTAGTGGATAAATAATACATCCATCTTTTAAGTTATATATATACTAATAAAAATGTTCTACAAACATTTAGAAATTAAATATTTATAAAATATAACTAAATTTAA
>NC_029792.2:3061580-3088242 GCF_000816755.2 Arachis ipaensis
AAAGGAATTAATATAAATAAAAAAATATTATCTGTATATTTAAATTAATTATTAAAATTAATTATTATATTTTTATATATAAAAATTTGTATTATTTAATTTATTTTTAATATATATTTTATATTAATGATTATTTTAGTGATGGATTTTGACTGACACATAGCATGAATGAATGGGAAAATATCGGATAAGGATATGGATCATACCATTAAGCAGCGTATCATAATAATAATCTCCGCAGGTATCACTTTCTCTCTTGTCATGTACATTAGTCTTGTATGAAAAATTCACAAACTAATCATATAGGACTCTATATCCCTTCTTGTTTCAACGTATATGTGTCGATTTGTCATTTCATTTAGACCTCACAAGGCCTTTAACCGTTGACTCATTTTAATTACAACTCTAACAAGTGCCATGCTATATATATATATCGATCAGCATAATGGTAAGAGGGGTAAGGTCATTTTCTATCCTTAATTAAGCACTTTATACAAACTCTATAGAAATTGGTGGAAAAAGTTGACATGTAACGAATCATGATCATTATGTTGCAAAGAAATGTGTACTAATAAAATGCTATGTATAAGACGTAAGTGCCTATATATATATACGTCCAAGTGAATACTGAATAGGCTTTTTGGCTAACGAAAAACGTGTTTCTAGCTTAGGGTGGGTCGTTCTTTCATACTCATTCTACCGGGTAAGAGTTTTACTTCTCTTGGACAATATTTGCTCTTAATTGTAATTTAGAATTGAGATACAAGATTATTAAATTAAAAGTAGATATATTTTATACTGAGAAGGAAAAAATTATGTTTTCTTTCTTTTCCTGTCCTTATTATTAGAGATTATTATGGCAATGATGTGCCAATTAAGGTCAACACAACCTTATTAATAAGTAGTTGTCATAGTTAGGCTTCAATTAATCAATTATGTTGTAAATATAATACTTACACTTAATTAATTTTAAAATTATTTGTTTACATAAATAGTACTATCATATTTTTATCTCTTAAATTTACTAACACATTTACAAGCATAATTATCAAAATTGAAATGATAATCGAACCAATTAGGTTATTAGGTCATTGGGTCACTAGTTCAACCAATGTGACATTAATTAAACCAGTTCTCAATTTTACGTAAATAAAAAATATAAAATAGTCAAAAACTTAAAATTAAAATTTAAAATACATATATTTATTAACATTTTAAGAATAATCAAGCCAATCTAAAATCAAAAGAAAAAATAAATAAATTTATAACTAAAATTAAAATAAATTAAATAAAAGTAAATCATTTGACGAAAGATATCTATAAGTTATTATAATTTGCATATATACTAACAAGAAACATGACAACTTGGTGGCCCATTTTCAGAAGCTCTAGAACATGAAGGTTCGTATCGGTTTTAGCTTTCAATTGAACCGATGTAAGGTTTGGTTTATTGATTTTTCGGTCAAATTGATCGGTCTGATTTTAAAAACTATACTCACAAAGGAGAAGATAGAGTTTCTAACAACTTAATACATTTTCATTCATATAGAGATATTAAAGTATATGAGTTTCAAGCTTTTATATAGGCAAAATATATAGTTAAACTTTACAACTCATATTTGACTTTGCATTATAAACACTACTTCTAATATGTTGTAAGTAATTTGTAACATTTTTAAATCTTTTAAGATTTTATAAAAAATATCATGAATTATAAATTTTCAAATCTTCTAACAAGTTAGTAATATGTGGAGTCTTCTAGTTTCTTGTACTTTTATCCAATTTGACAATTTACTTATTTCATGATCAATCATGATGGTTTTAATATAAAAGTGAATACAAATTAATTTATTGTATTCAACAAATCATAAGGAACCATTTGGAATGTTGAGTCAAAGGTCTTGAGAGGCAGGCAGGTAATATGGTTGGAAGTTATTAAAGTCTGGCCTTATTTTGTGTCTGGCGATTAATAATTTCAACAAAGAATTAGCAGATTGTATTATCATTGATTTGATATTGCAAAGAAAAATTCTCATATTTAGTTGTAAGCAGGTTCATAAATTTAATGATTGTGCCAAAATGGATTGTACCTATATATCTAGCGGTAGCCATATATAGCCTTGGCTAGGTGGGAGGAGGACCTAAATTATCTTTTCTGAAAGCCAAAGAGAGAAATAAAGATGAATTATTATTATGAGAAGCTATAAAGCAGCAAGATTCCGGGCATGTCATGATCTTGTCATTTGATGTTGATATCACACATTCTCCTATCATTTGTATTTGCAATATACGCTTCAGTGTTGTTCCTGAATCCTGATTTTGATTATTTACTATATATGCTGTGAGTTCTAGGGTGAATATGCGCGGATTATTCATCACCATTTCATGGGACTTTTGTTTTATGAGATGATGGTGATTAGCATGGTGCTTAAAAAGTTGTGTTTGGCTTATTAAAAAAAGTTAATAATTAATATTTAAAATTTGTCACAGGAAATAAGTTAAACAAAAATTATATACTAAGTTATAAGTTTTATATAATTCACCTTAACTTTTATGTCTTGATTTTGGACGATATATTTTTTATTATTATTGGGATTGATATATTATTGTTCGAGGGTGAAGCAGACTAACTTATAAACCCTAATCCTAGGTACCTCAAATGGATTGGACAATCTCCAATTTTAGGTACAAGTAGATACACTTATACATTCTTCATATATTTACCAATTTTTTCTCCTTGAATGCAATTAGTAGGAGTTGAGCCCGAAATCTTTAAGATGGGGAGGGAACGGAATGCCGTGTGAGCTAAGGCTCATTGGCATATTATCTGGGTTATTTAAGTTTGGACAAGGAGTAAATGCATGATATATACTTATATAGGCCCATAGCTGATGAGTAGACTAATTCTTTCAGTTGGACAGTGAATGCCCTTTTGAACTTGCTGATGGTTAAAAGGCCCAAAAAAAATGTTGTTGATGGCTATAGACCCAAAAATGTGATATTAGAATCAATGAAAAATGTTACTTAAAATATTATTATTGCAGATAATTTCCAACGTCAAGTTAATGAAAACTCCTTCAAGTATTCATACATGACTATGAAGTGGTGTCCATTATTGAGTTTAGATGCAAGCACGTGACAATAAAACATGTTTAAACAATGTTTTCAGAGATATTTGATGACCTTCAATCTCAAGTGATGAATCTTAGCTTGACAAAATCCGGGATGATATCCATAGCTATCCAATGAGAAGGATCAACTACAAAATCTTTGTTCTTCTTAGGATTAGAGAGTTGGTGAAATAACTTGATTTGATTTTACGGTAACTCCATACATACCTTGCATTTCAACCATTCATAAACTCACCTATCTAATTAAGAACAAGTATATATAAAGCCACCATGTTGATCACACATTAAGATCAACATTATTACCCCAAATTGCAATTCAATGGCATTATCCATCTTTAGGCAATACACATTTGATGATTCATTCTTACAAGTATTTGTATCGAGTAAGTTCCTGAAGGAGTTCCAAATTGCCCTGACATACGCCACAGACTATGATGAAGAGGGTGTCCCAACCAATGGGGTGTTCAGACCCACTTGGGACCTAACAAAGGTCACTGCCTCAGCAATCTCTCAGTTCAAGAAGGACCATCCTGATGTCAATGTCAAAGTCTTCATTTGCATTGGAAACAAAGGCACCATATTCCCCTTCAGCCCTCTTGACAACAACTCATGGATCACCAATGCAACTCAATCAATCACCAACATCATCCATAATGATCACTCTGACCTCCAAATTGATGGCATTGATGTCTTATACGACCACATCAATGCCACACCCGATGTTTTTGTCGACTGCATTGCCCAGGTTAGAGTTAGAGTAGTATTATTTAAACATAATGGTTAGAATATAATTAGGATCAATTAGTATTATTTAGTATATCTGAATATTTATTATAGGAGATTACGTCTTTATTATTACGATTCTCTTAATACCTATAAATACCTTTTATATTGTATCATTCCAGACAACTTGAATACACTCAATAATACACAAATCCTTTCTCCAGTTTAGTCTCTTGTTTCTAACAATAATTATTGATGAAAAATATATCATCACTATTTTGGGCAGGTCATGAAGAACTTAAAGGATGGTGGTGTGATTAGTGTGGCTTCAATTTCACCATCCTCAGGTCTCAACAAGGACTTCTACTTCCCCTTGTACAAGACGTGTCCAATTCTAATTGACTGGGTAGATTACCAGTTCCAAAATGAGGAATCTCCAGTGTTGGATCCAAAAACGTTGTTGGTGCAATACAACAAGCTAGTGGGAGAGTTTTATCCGAAAAGGAAGCTGTTTGCTGGGTACAGTGCGGAGAATGAGGACTGGGGTACTCTCTCTCCAATTGTGTTCTTTCTTGGAGGCATGGATATTCTCAAGAAAAGAAGAGGCGTTGGTGTCTCCATCCATTACCATAATTACTATAATAACCAATGAATAATGCATGATCATGCAACAATTTCTACCTCAAGCTACTCTACTCTATATCATATACTTATGTGCTGTTAAATAAGACCCATGTTCTATTCTATCACATATGTTCCTATGAATATGTACTACTTATCCTTGTTAAATAATAAAATACTATTTAATCCATTTGCATGGCAAGGGAATAATAATCATTAAGCATCTATACAATGTAATAATAAGTGGATTTTGTATGAATTCCAATGGTTTTCTTTCCTGCTACGGCAGAAGATTAAGCAGAGTGCTCCACCAATATTATAACACTGTTTGAGATAAGATTTTGGCCTTCCACTTCTTGAAATTAAGCACCAATGTTACTCTAAATGCTTTCTTTGTCAAATCGTCATGAATGTACACAATAGGTTGACAATTTTGTGAAAAAAAAGTATAGAAATTAAAATACCATTTTATTAAAATAGTACTCTGGAAACAAATACATACATAGAAAGCATATAGTAACAGAATGAAGACATATATACATAAAATCTAATGAGGAATAGCCAAAAGTGCTTGTGATTGCTTCTCATATTTGAATCCATTAGCCTTAGAATCATCAGCAGACCAGACAAAGATACCATGAAGTTTCTGCTGGCTCTTGAGAGTGCTACATGCAGTGAAGAATCCACCATCTGGTGACAACCCTCCACTCCCATCACTGATAAAACTCACCAACACCTTCCCACCATTATAGTTTGAACTCTGTGTGTTGAAGTACCCTATGAACTCATCCACTGTGGTTCCTTTGTCATATGCATAGAACTGAAAGTTCACATAGTCTATCAGGCTTCCATAACTCTTCCACAGTGTCATGTAGTGACTCTGGACAACGTCGTCGTCGAACGGAGCTATAGAAGCGAATTTGATCACCCCATTTTCCTTGAGAGTTTTGATCAACTTTCCAATGCATTCAGCAAAGGTATCAGGGTCTGATTTGAAGTGCTCATAGTCGATGTCAATTCCATCTAAGTTGTACTCCTTGATTATGCTTGTGAGCGAAGAAACTGCGTTGGAAACCCATGAATCCACCGAAGATGGATTGAAGTAAGCAGATTCGCCGTTAACGCTGTCGCCGCCGAGACTAAGTGCTACCTATTAAATATTACAGAAATGTTTGGTAATAAAAGAAAATTAACAAAAAATAGTCAGAATTTGGTTACTATTCATTAATTGTTATAATTGTAACAAGGTAGAAATTCAGGTAAAGTCGACTTCACGTGAAGTTGATATCTGAGAGTCGTTAGATAATTTGATTGATTTGACTAAATTTTTATTTAACGGCTCTTAGGTTTGTAACAATTAATGAATGTTAAATAAGCAAGTTTTTAACGGCTAAAGTGGTTTGTAACACACCTTGACATTGGAGTTCTCGGACTTGATGGAAGATACTTGGGAAGGGCTAAGATTCTGATTGTCCCAGAAGATGTTGAATTTTCCATTGGTTGGAGAAGTAGAAGATGAAGTATCGTAGTCAATGGCAAAGGAGAGAATGAAGTGGAAGTCAACGTTGGAGTTAACAGGAACATCTGAGAATTTGACATTGTTGAACTCAGCTCCAATGTATTCTCGGAACAAGTTTGAGTCCGAGGGTGGTGTTGCTGCTGCGAGGAACAACAATGAAGCGTTTAGGATGAAGATTGCAAAGCAAAGCTTGCAAATACTTGGAAGTTCCATTTGTGCTTATTAGATTCAGAAGGTGTTAATTAATTAACTAATATGATATAGCACACAACTTAGACATGCTTAAATAGAGGAAACGCAATCCTTCATTCATTTTCTCCAATCTCAAACACAACCATAAATCATCAGTGTTGAATTTTATTTTGTTTTTTTGGTCAACGAATATTATTCTGGCGCCTTGCATTGGAAAATATCTTTGACCACTCAGGTCACCTCATGCGCAACCAATTTCATTTAATATTTGTTACATTTTTCAAATTTGGTCCATCTATATTATTAGGTTGATTTTTTCATATAAGAATTTCCAAAGAGATTATTGAAAGGAACAGATCAAGATATATCTACTGGGTTGATATCCTTTGACATATTGTAATTAAAATACATACAAGTTGATCCAAATACCACCACTTGCAATCATGCAAAGTTGCAAACTAAATTTTTTTTTTTTTCTTTTTTACCAAAGATAGGAGATTCGAATCCGCAACCTCTTAATTGAGTATGGGGAGACTATGCCATTTGAGCTAATAACTCATTGGCTGCAAACTAAATGCTTTAGTAGGTAATATTGATTAAACAAACTTGTCAATGTATAATAACTAAGAATTGCATGAAAGTCTAAGTTTCTAATCTATCATATCCTAAACCTCTTCATTCTAAATAAAAATAACTAAAATCTAAACAGATTATTTACGTGTAACTAACCCACACAAAACAAGTTAAAACATATTACAAATAAGCAATTGTATAAAATTAATAATTAAAAATAGTAAATAATTTGATATATTTAATTAAATTAATATCTAATAATTCTTTACTATTAATTTACACACACAAAAATTGCATGAATTTTTATATATAATGTTAGAGACGTAACACTTTTAGTGATAGAAATGTGAAGAATTGGTTAATTTGATTTTAATGCAAGTCAAAAAATAAGAAAAAATTGTTAATTACTTTATATCTTTCCTGATCCCGGTAGAATAATGGAGCTTACCCACTAAACTTTTGTAAATTAAAAAAGAAAAAAAAATAAAAAAATTGAACCAAAAAGTGTATAAGAAGGGTCAAAGAAAGAAGCGGTTAATGATTTCATTCGTCACGGAGACTTCGTTGGGATTGGACGCCAAAGCTTTCAAGTCTTACAAGGCAAAGCGTCTCAAATCTAAATCAACCTAACCCCATTTATTATTTTATGATGAAATATCTTTTCTCTGCAAATAAGTCATTTGAGAAGGGAGTTGTTATTCTCAAACTTATATAGTTATATTGCATTGCGGAATAAATCATTACTACTATGGTACTAATACACCAATCTAAGGAGTCGGGACTAATAGTATTCCATCACTCTGGTATAGGGTATGAATAGCAGACAATTTATAAAAAAATATGTTAATGATAATTGAAAATTTTAAAATAATTTAATACGTTTCACTAAACTGTTCAACACAATTGCTTAATCATATTTTTTGTGAATAACCATTAGGGGATTTGATACGAGCCCATTAACAGCTGCTACTCCCGGCCCAATACAGTAAACTGAAAGTGATGAGATAGTAATTGGGCCAGATAAACCAGCAGCTGAGCAGAGGGACAAACGGGTGAAGAAACAGCCAGCGTGGATGAAGGATTATGAACTTTAAAATAAGGGCGCAGTAAAGTAATAAAATCAGAGGTAGTATTGAGTTAGTTACGTAACAACTTAGAGAGAGAAAAGGATAAAAAGGAAGGCAAAGAATAGAGGAGTGGTAAGAAATTATGAATTGTTATCATTGAGGAGTGTGTCCCTCCCTCGAAAGGGAAAATTATTGTTCATTCCATTCAGATTACATATACATTGATATTTGATTTTTACTTCATTCTGAACTGCATGATTTCCTTGATCTTTTTGTGGTTGATATACTGCTGCTTGAACTTAAATTGCTGAACAGGACTAACAATTGGTGCTCTCGTTGAGAGTCGAACTCAAGATAACGGAAGGAACTCGATTATCCCGACTAGAAGAATTAACACTCTCCAATAAGCATGAGGTAGCGACGCTGAGCCGTGGTTTGGTGGAGGCGAACGAACGGATAGCAGGGACGCAACAGCAACTTACAGCGATGGATTCATCACTGCGTGCTATTGAAAAGCTGCTCCGTGAGGGTATGAAACTGAAGGCAGCTAGTGGCGATCCCAGTTTTGCTAGAGATGATGTGGTGGAAGGCTCGGGATCTGTTAATTTGGATGGAGAACCACAATGGCCCCGAAAATTGAAGGTGGCCGACCTTCCTATGTTCGAAGGAGATGGAGTAGAGGATTGGGTTTTCCGGGCAAGGCAATACTTGGAGACCTTCAACATTCCAATTGAACAAAGGATTCGGGTACTATCCTTCCATCTGGTGGGTGCCGCCTATGCATGGTACCGCTGGGGAGTCAACAACAATATTGCGTACACCTGGGACTCATTTCTTGAGGCGCTGAATGCTCGCTTTGGCAAGAACGTGTTCTATGATCCAAGAACAGCCCTCAAGGAATTGAAGCAAGGTGGGTCGGTGGAAGAGTATCAGTGTCAATTCGAAGAACTGAGCAACCGTGTGACAGGGCTGAGTGAAGAGTGGATTGTGGCTCTGTTTACCGCTGGGCTCCAAGAGCACCTGAAGTGCGAGCTACTGCTGGCCCGACCCAATTCCTATATCCAAGCTGTCTCTCTTGCCAAACTGCATGAGCAGAAACATGCAGTAACTTTGGGCCTCACAAAAAACAATAGCAGCAAATCAAACTCCTCATTTGGGCCACCGAATCGGTTTGCACCCAACCGAACTCTACACCCAGTTTCCCAACTTCAGAAACCCATCACTCACACCGTCACCTCTTCAAACCCTTCGTTCCCCCCACCCCCTCAACCAATTCTTCTCCCACCGCACCACAAACCCCACCGGTCAAGAGACTCACCAGCGCCAATATACGTGCACGCCGGGAAAAGGGACTTTGTTATTATTGTGACGACAAGTACAGCCCCGGTCACCGCTGCAAATCATCATTGCAACTCCTAATGGGGGAAGAGGAATTACGGGAACTGATGCAAGAGCCTCATACGGCAGTGGTAGAGCCAGAATCTGATTCCGACGACGCTGGGGAAGGGGATGAACAACCACCCAAGATTAGTTTGAATGCCCTCGCAGGGGAATTTCACCCGGAAACGCTCAGAGTCCGTGGTACCCACTCTAACCGACAATTGATGATCCTCATTGATGGTGGAAGTACTCATAACTTTGTAAAAGGGTCTGTAGCCAAGAAGTTGAATTTGTCGCTCAGTCCAACTCCTGCTCTACAAGTGATGGTGGGTAACGGTGATTCTATCCATTGCGGAGCAATGTGCAAGAACTTGGCACTAACAGCTCAAGGGTATAATTTTGCGGTTGATACTTATGTACTGGACTTAAAGGGTGCTGATGTTGTCTTGGGGGTGCACTGGATGATGCGGTTAGGGACAATTAGGATTAACTACATGGAATTATTCATGAAGTTTAAAATCATGGGTAAATGGGTAGTGTTCCAAGGTGAGCGGCTACTGAAGGATGCTAATCTTCATTTCAGAGAGCTTAAGAAGCTCAATGCGAGCAACGCTATTGTCTCCATGTTCCATTTAGAGGTTACCAATACTGATTCCACACCACAAGCTACCTTGGAAGATGAAAGTGTTCAAGGGGTTCTTACTGAATTCTCAGAAGTCTTTGAGGAGCCCATTAAATTGCCGCCGCAACGTGAAGTCGATCACCATATTCATCTAATTCCTGGCTCTGCACCGGTGAGTATACGACCGTACCGTTATCCCCACTTCCAGAAAGAAGAAATGGAGAGGCTTGTGGAATAAATGCTGAGTACAGGGATTATTCGCAATAGCCAAAGCGCTTTCTCTAGTCCAATACTGCTAGTCAGGAAGAAGGATGGAGGGTGGCGTTTCTGTGTCGATTACCGAGCTCTCAACTCCATTACAGTAAAAGATAAGTTTCCTATCCCTACTATTGATGAAATCTTAGATGAACTGCACGGTGCCATCTATTTCTCTAAGATTGACCTGCGCAGTGGCTACCACCAGATTCGCATGAAGGAGGAGGACATTGATAAAACTGCCTTTCGAACGCACATTGGCCATTACGAGTTTGTGGTAATGCCATTTGGACTTACGAATGCACCTTCCACCTTTCAGGCAACCATGAATCGTATTTTTCAGCCATTCTTGAGGCGTTTCGTGGCAGTATTTTTTGATGACATATTGGTATATAGCAGGAGTAAGGAGGAACATCTAGAGCACTTGTCCTCACTTTACAAGTGCTGCGTGAGAACCAGCTCTTTGCTAAACAATCCAAATGTTCCTTTGCCCAACAACAAGTAGAATATTTGGGCCATGTGATCACAGGGGAAGGAGTGAAAGTGGATCCAGCGAAAATTGAGGCTATTCTTGCTTGGCCAGAACCCACGAATCTGAAACAATTGCGCGGATTCCTGGGGTTGACAGGGTATTATCGGAAGTTTGTGGCAGGGTATGCCCAGTTAGCTTTCCCACTGACGGAGCTGTTGAAAAAGAATGCCTTCCAGTGGACAGTTGCTGCAGATCAAGCATTCCATCAGTTGAAAAACATTATGACGCACACTCCCGTACTCGCACTCCCTGATTTTTCCAAAGAATTTGTGGTAGAAATGGATGCGTCAGGCACCGGCATAGGGGCAGTTCTATCACAAGGAGGCCATCCTATAGCGTATTTCAGTAAGAAAATGGGGTTACGCATGGCACAGGCTTCGGCTTATGTGCGAGAGCTATATGCTGTGACACAGGCAGTAGCGAAATGGCGGCATTATCTTTTAGGCCGCAAGTTCACTATTAAAACAGATCATCAAGGTCTTCGGGAGCTTATGACGCAGGTAATCCTCACCCCCGAACAGCAACACTACCTCTCCAAATTACTGGGTTACGATTTTGACATCGAATATAGACCTGGAAAATTTAACAATGCAGCAGACGCGCTATCAAGGCAGCAAGAAGAAATGGATAGAGTCCAATTCCAAGCCTTCACTACTCTTCAAGCCTCAATCATTCCAGCCCTCTTGAAGGCCAACCAAGAAGTGGAAGAACTGTTAATCCTAAAGGAGCAATTGCACACGGGTGACATCTCCTCGGACTATACCTTCCGAGATGGTCTTCTTTTATATCGTGGTAAGATTTGGGTTCCCCAAATTGATAACCTCAGAGACCTTCTTCTACACCAGTTTCATACAACGGTGACAGCCAGGCATGGGGGAATATTAAAGACATATAAGGGGTTAGGTGAGCTCTTCTTTTGGCCGGGAATGCGGCAAGATGTGATTCGATTTGTGAATCATTGCCCGGATTGTCAATGTACTAAATATATCACTGCAAAGCCGCAAGGGTTGTTACAGCCACTCCCAGTGCCGATGAGACCATGGGAAGACATTAGCATGGATTTCATCACCCGGTTACCTCCTTCTGCTGGGTTTACAGCGTTACTGGTTGTGGTTGATAGGTTCAGCAAAACAGCTCGCATAGCTCCCTTAAAGACCGGATTCACAGCCAAGATGGTGGCCCAGAAATTTATAAATGTGGTGGTACGACTTCATGGGTTTCCTGCGACGATTGTATCCGATCGTGACCCACTATTTTTGAGCCGATTTTGGAAGCAATTACTTCAGAATTGTGGAACCAAACTTCTATTTAGCACGGCTTACCACCCACAAACGGATGGTCAGACTGAGGTCGTTAATCGCACTATTGAGCAGTATTTACGTGTGTTCTCTCACTCTTACCCTTCTAAGTGGTCTGCTTACCTTGCCTGGGCTGAATACTGTTACAACACATCTTTTCATTCCACCATTGGGATGTCACCCCATGAGGCTTTGTATGGTTTCGCTGCTCGTCCCATTCCAGGTTACATAAACCACACTGCAACTGTTCAGGATGTTGAGGACATGTTGCGTGCGAGAGAAATTCTCGATATGGAACTTCATTATCACTTGAAGGTTGCCCAAGATCGCATGAAACGCCAAGCTGATAAACATAGGCGCGAGAAGAGTTTCAATGTCGGTGATTGGGTCCTCCTCAAGCTCCAACCATATCGCCAAGGTTCAGTAATTAACCGTGGAAATTTGAAGCTTGGAAAGCGGTTCTATGGACCTTTCAAGGTGCTACAAAAAGTAGGTGTGGTTGCTTACAAACTGGAACTTCCTGCTGGTAGCGCAATTCATCCTGTTTTTCATGTATCTTTGTTGAAGGAGTACAAGGGCGAGGTCTCTAGTGATACGAGCATCCATCAGCTACCCCCATCATTACCGTTTGAACCTGTGCCTGCTGCCATTATTGATAGTCGTGTCTCCCAATCAGACGAAAATGTTAGAGAAGTGCAAGTGCTTGTAGAATGGGAAGGTACCCCGAGAGAGGAAGCTACTTGGGTGAATTGGGTCGAACTTACCAAAATGTTTCTGAATGAAGACCTTGAGGACAAGGTCATTGTCATGGGGGGAGTAATTGATACGAGCCCATTAACAGCTGCTACTCCCGGCCCAATACAGCAAACTGAAAGTGATGAGATAGTAATTGGGCCAGATAAACCAGCAGCTGAGCAGAGGGACAAACGGGTGAAGAAACAGCCAGCGTGGATGAAGGATTATGAACTTTAAAATAAGGGCGCAGTAGAGTAATAAAATCAGAGGTAGTATTGAGTTAGTTACGTAACAACTTAGAGAGAGAAAAGGATAAAAAGGAAGGCAAAGAATAGAGGAGTGGTAAGAAATTATGAATTGTTATCATTGAGGAGTGTGTCCCTCACTCGAAAGGGGAAATTATTGTTCATTCCATTCAGATTACATATACATTGATATTTGATTTTTAGTTCAGATGATTTCCTTGATCTTTTTGTGGTTGATATACTGCTGCTTGAACTTAAATTGCTGAACAGGACTAACAGGATTATTTATCTTGTTTATTTATTTTAGGGGGATTTTGTATGTTTGTCAACGATTTTGTCAAAGTATTTGTATAGTTTTTTTTTTATTGGATAGCATTGATTCACTTCTGGGCTTCAAAAGAGTCCAAGGGAAAAACAGTAACATCAAGGCCTAAAACGTAAGAACATAACAGAATCTTTTCCAAATAAAAAGAGAACATAACAGAATAAGGCCTAAAAAACAGATTGATTTGGGTCAATATGGGCTTAAGTGCTATCCAGTATGCATAACCTAGAGTAAGTTTTTCAAGTCCAAGAAAAAAAAATAGAATACCTTTTTTATTATTTAGTGACTAAAACTAAAATGTATAAATATGTTTAGTTACCAAACACATATTTAAGCTTCATTAGGGCATATAATTTTACATGAATAAAAAATTACATTTTTTTTAACAGCATATATATACTAGATAAAAGCATTAAGGCTTGTAGTGGGAGTATTAGTAATAAGGTTTGACTTCCTTTTTGAACAACATTGCGTAATTTGAAGGTGTACGTGTGGAGGCCAAAGAGCATATTTCTGAATTGGAAAGAATCAGATTGAGAACCTCGTCATATCATGTGAAAATGTCAGAGAAGGTGGTCATCTTTGCAGAAGCATAGACATAGAGTATGTCCCAAGCAAAAGTATTCAAAGATAGATAAATTCATATTTATATTGTAACTTTGGTAATTAGCTAGGTTGGACTCCCGTTCTTAGGGGTGATGGGGCGGTGATACTATTCTTTTTTTCATATTAGAACATGCTAAAGATATCATTCTTCACAATTCATTATTAAATTTTTATCTTATTTTTAATCCGCTTGGATACTTCCTCATTCTAACGATTGGGCCAGCCAAACTAATCCAACCCAATAATCTCCGGTTACCCATCGTAACATAATGATTATATTATTTTTTTATTAATAATATTAAAGATATAATGTGTTCATACCCTGACTCAATGATAAGGCCCAGGTCCAAACAAAAGGTCCAATCCTTGTTTGGACCAATCCAAAGGATTGAGCCTCGCCATACACCGATCTTCGCCCCACGAAGTCGGTCCCTACCATGACTTGCTCTAAAGAAGTCGGGACGAAGATTAGCTGGCAGATAAACACCCATTCAAATGAGTAACTGCCCCTAAAATCTCTCTACCCACTTCCTGGAGCCATATCTTAACCTCCCTAAGATAAAGGGACGGTTACTCTCCATAAATAACGGAATTACACCAACGGTGGTTATGGGTTCACCACTATAAATACACTAACACTTCTCAGGTATCTCAGAAGCCCAATACTCTCTAGACCTGTCTTGTTTCCTTTGCTGACTTTGGCATCGGAGTGTCTTTGCAGGTACCATCCCCATTCTCTCATACCGAAGTCGGACGGGGGCCTTGGATCATCAATCCGCTTGGATACTTCCTCATTCCAACGATTGGGCCAGCCAAACTAATCCAACCCAATAATCTCCGGTTACCCATCGTAACATTGGCGCCGTTGTCGGGGGCCCGAGAGATCAGCCAGTAATGGCGGATGTATCCCCTGAAGATGGTCATGTGGCGTCGAATTCCGAACAAGAAAATCTGGATACCAGAAACAACGACGCAGACCTGACCCTCCACCAGAGAACCAACGACCAACACAGGGAAGGGACCTCCGGATTTAAAAATCCGAAGACAAATTCCTCGGAGGGGCGTGAATCAGAAAAGGACGGACCACCCCACGCAACTGAACTAATGGGGCTAGTCCATGTTCACCAAAATCGCTTGGAACAGCTGGAACAGGAACGGGAGCGACAAAAGGAGATAGAAAAGCACCTAAGAGAGGAGATGGATCGACGAAAAGAGTTAGAGAAAAAACTCTTAAAATTAGAATCCTCCCTCAGAGGTCGGAACTCCCGTGACGAGCGAGAAGAGTCGCCCCCAAGAGGGGAGGACCCTTTTAGTGAGAACATAATGAGGACAAAAGTTCCAAGAAACTTCAAAAGCCCCGATATGGACCTCTATGACGGAACCACCGATCTGAAGCATCATCTAAGCAACTTTAAAAGTCGGATGTATCTGGCTGATGCTTCTGACGCAACGCGCTGCAAAGCTTTCCCGACCACCTTATCGAAAGCAGCAATGAAGTGGTTCGATAGTCTCCCTCCAAGGTCGGTCACCAGCTTCGAGGACCTCTCAGGGAAGTTTCTAATGAGGTTCTCCATTCAGAAAGATAAAGTAAAGCATGCACCGAGCCTCCTGGGAATAAAGCAGGAGGTTGGAGAACCTCTACGAGATTATATGGAAAGGTTCAATAAAGCATGCTTAGAGATTCAAGACCTGCCCACCGAGGCAGTCATTATGGGGCTGGTAAATGGACTTAGAGAAGGTTCCTTCTCACAGTCCATATCAAAAAGGCACCCCACCTCCCTGAGTGATGTACAAGAAAGAGCCGAAAAGTACATCAACATGGAGAAAAATGCTAGACTGAGAGAGTCGAGTTGGCGACCTGGGCACCTTCCCTCGATAAAAGAGAGGGAGAGGGAGCCCAAGAAGAAAGAAGACCTCGGTCTCGACAGACCCAGGAAATATCACTCTTATACTCCTCTAAAGGTTTCTATAGTGGACGTATACAGAGAAATTTGCAATACTGAAAGGTTGCCGCCTCTCAGGCCCATTAAAAATAAAAAAGGGGGGAGTCACAGCGACTATTGTGAGTACCATAAAATATATGGTCACTCAACAAATGACTGTTACGACCTTAAAAATGTGATAGAAAAGCTGGCCAGAGAAGGCCGACTTGACAGATATCTCATAGAAAGGTCGGACAATCATGGGAAGAGAAAGCGAGACGATGCGGATAGAAGAGACCCACCACCGCAGACTCCGGAGAGACATATACATATGATCTCAGGCGGATTCGTGGGAGGGGGACTCACCAAGTCTGCTCGCAAAAGACACCTCAAGTGAGTCTACCAGGTCATAAATGAATCATCCGACCTCCCCACCATCTCATTTACAAAGGAAGATGGGCAAGGAGTAATCTCTGGACACGACGATCCAGTGGTAATAACTATGATCCTAGCTAATGCCCATCTCCACAGAACCCTAGTAGATCAAGGAAGCTCGGCGGATATCCTTTTCAAGCCCGCGTTTGACAAACTGGGGCTGGATGAAAAGGAGTTAAGAGCCTACCCCGACACCTTGTACGGGCTAGGCGATACCCCAATAAAACCACTAGGATTTCTACCCCTCCACACTACCTTCGGAAAGGGGGAAAAATCCAAAACTCTGAGCATAGACTTTATAGTCATCGACGTAGGGTCAGCATACAATGCCCTAATCGGCAGAACTACCCTGAATCGACTCGGAGCGGTGGTGTCTACCCCTCATCTTTGCATGAAATTTCCAACACCTGCGGGAATAGCAACAGTGCGGGGAGACCAAAAGTTGGCAAGAAAGTGCTACAATGAAAGCCTGAACCTGAGGGGAAAAGGCAAAGAGGTTCACACCATAGAGCTCGGTGGTGCAAGGGCCAAAGAAGAACTACGACCACAACCAGGAGGAAAAACTGAAGAAATACAGGTCGGCGAAGAGGAAGGAAAGAATACCAACACAGGAGCCAACCTAGGGGAAACCCTGAAGCAAGGGTTGACCAAGCTCCTAAGAGACAATTCTGACCTCTTCGCCTGGAAAGCTTCCGACATGCCTGGGATAGACCCCGAGCTCATGTCCCACAAGCTCTCGGTACATCCGGAATCCCGACCTATACAACAGAGAAGGCGCAAGCTCAGCCCGGAGTGAGCCCTAGTGGTGGAAGAGCAAATACAGGCACTCCTAGAAGCCGGCTTCATTAGAGAAGTTAAATATCCAACATGGCTAGCAAATGTAGTGCTAGTTAAGAAGCAAAACGGCAAATGGAGGATGTGTGTTGACTACACCGACTTAAATAAGGCATGTCCCAAAGACCCTTATCCACTCCCGAGTATTGATACCCTAGTAGATTCTAGCTCGGGATATCAATACTTGTCGTTCATGGATGCCTACTTGGGATATAACCAAATCCCAATGTATGAGCCAGACCAGGAGAAAACATCATTCATCACGCCCAGAGCAAATTTTTGCTACGTGGTCATGCTATTTGGATTAAAAAATACAGGGGCCACATACCAAAGGCTGATGAACAAGGTGTTTGCTTCCCACCTTGGGAGCTTAATGGAAGTCTACGTAGACGACATGCTAGTAAAAACCAAGGAAGAAGCCGACCTCTTAGCAGACCTCTCGCAAGTATTTGACACCATAAGGTTACACGGGATGAGGCTAAATCCCGCAAAGTGTACCTTCGCAGTGGAGGCCGGAAAATTCCTAGGATTTATGCTAACACAGAGAGGGATTGAAGCAAATCCCAATAAGTGTAAAGCTATCCTGGAAATGAAGAGCCCGACTTGCTTGAGAGAGGTTCAACAACTGAATGGCCGACTTGCAGCCCTCTCCAGATTTTTAGCAGGATCGGCACTAAAATCCCTTCCACTGTTTTCTTTATTAAGAAAGGGATGCTAGTTTGAATGGACTCCAGAATGCGAAGGAGCGTTCCAGGAGTTCAAAAGATTCTTGAGCCAACCACCAATACTGACCCGACCTCTAGTCGGGGAGGACCTCGTCCTTTATTTGTCCGTAGCAGACAAAGCTGTCGCATCAGCCCTGATAAGGGAGGACGAGGTCGGACAGCATCCAGTTTACTTCATCAGCAAAGTTCTACAGGGCCCCGAGCTAAGGTACCACAAACTAGAAAAGTTTGCCTACTCCTTAGTAATAGCCTCACGAAGGCTATGGCCTTACTTTCAAGCACATACAATAAAAGTCCGGACGAACCAATCCATGAAGCAAATCCTCCAGAAGACGGATGTTGCAGGGAGAATGGTTCAATGGGCAATAGAGCTCTCCGAGTTCGACTTGAAGTATGAAACTCGAACAGCAATCAAAGCCCAATGCCTTACCGACTTCATAGCAGAATACGCGGGAGATCAAGAGGAAAAGCCAACTACATGGGAACTTTATGTAGATGGATCCTCAAACAAGACAGAAAGCGGTGCAGGCATAATACTAGCCGACGAAAGGGGAACTCAAATAGAGGTATCCCTCAAATTTGAATTCCCAGCTTCAAATAATCAGGCAGAATATGAAGCCCTGGTTGCAGGACTGAAGCTGGCCAAAAAAGTCGGTGCAACAAAAGTGATGATATACAGTGACTCTCAGGTGGTGACCTCCCAGATAAATGGAGAGTATCAGGCCAAAGACCCAAACATGAAGAGATACCTGGAAAAAACTCTGGAATACCTCGGGCACTTTGCTGAAACCGAGGTTAAGCATATAACTCGGGATCTCAATAGCAGAGCAGACGCCCTCTCCAAGTTAGCAAGTACTAAGCCAGGAGGGAATAATAGAAGCCTGATCCAGGAAACTCTCCAAGAGCCCTCTGTAGTAAAAGCAGAGGGCAAACAAGATGTCCTTGAGGTATCCGGGCTAAATCTCGGATGGATGAATCCTCTGGTCGAATACCTAAAATTTGACATCCTCCCCAAAGAGGAAAAAGAGGCCAAGAAAATCTGGAAGGAAGCACAATATTACACTCTGGTGAAAAATATCCTTTATAAAAGAGGAATATCAACGCCATTGTTGAAGTGCGTACCGACCTCAAGGACCACTGAAGTGCTAGAGGAGGTCCACAATGGGATCTGCGGAAACCATCTCGGAGCCAGGTCGCTAGCCAGAAAAGTAATCCGAGCTGGATTTTATTGGCCGACCTTGCAGAAAGATGCCACAGAATTTGTGAAAAAATGCCAACCTTGCCAAATGCATGCAAATTTCCACGTGGCTCCCCCAGAGGAGCTCATTAGTATAACTTCTCCATGGCCCTTCGCAAAATGGGAAATGTATTTGTTAGGTCCTTTTCCCCAGGCGCCAGGACAAGTCAAATACTTGATCGTGGGAATAGATTACTTCACAAAGTGGATAGAAGTAGAACCATTGGCCACCATCACCGCCCAGAGAAGTCGGAGGTTCCTCTACAAAAATATCATCACAAGGTATGGGATACCTCACTCCATTACCACAGATAATGGAACCCAGTTCACCGACTCCACCTTCAGAAGCCTAGTAACCAGTATGAAAATAAAACACCAGTTCACCTCGGTGGAGCATCCACAAGCAAATGGACAAGCGGAGGCAGCTAACAAAATCATACTGGTGGGACTAAAGAAAAGACTACAAGATGCAAAAGGAGCCTGGACAGAGGAGCTCCCCCAAGTGTTGTGGGCTTATCGGACGACACCCCAATTTGTCACTGGAGAAACACCCTTCTGACTTGTCTATGGTGTAGAAGCTATGATACCAGTGGAAATCAGTGAGCAAAGCCCAAGAGTGATTTTCCATGATGAAATCGGGAACATACAGGGGCACAAAGAGGAGCTTGAATTGCTCCCCGAAGTCCGAGAACAAGCCCAGATAAGAGAAGCAGCGCTGAAACAAAGGATGACTACCAGGTACAACAAAAAAGTCAGTCGAAGAAGTTTCGCCTTAAACGATCTGGTCTTGATCAGAAACGATATAGGAGTCAACAAATCGGGGGAAGGAAAACTCGCTGCTAATTGGAAAGGACCCTACCAAGTTAGCGAGGTCTTAGGAAAAGGTTATTATAAAGTGACCGACTTAAACGACACCGAGCTACCAAGGTCGTGGCATGCTTGTAACATGAAAAGGTACTATAGCTAAAAGCGAACTCTACTCCCTGATGTACTCTTTTCCCAACTTCACGATTTTTTCCCAAAAATTAAAGGGTTTTTTCTGAAGAAGGATTTTTAACGAGGCATCATAGTAGAGGCTAAGGGGGGAATAGATCATTAAACCCTTAGCAGCCGTAAAGTACCTTCCCAAATAAATAAAGATCTTTTTTACAATATCTCTTATAAATTCCCTATCGTTTACTTTTCTACGAAACGCGCCGACTTAAGCTCGACAAAATGTGAAAATCCCATGAACCGACCTAGATGATCGTCAGGATAAAACGACGAGGTACAAGTCGGTGTAAAGAGGTTATAAAAGTTGATCGTGAGAAACTCGGAAACATTCCGACTCATAAGTCGAAATGAAAAACCGAGTAGAAAAGAAAACGCATCGCAAAAATAACTTAAGCCATAAAAGCTCAATAAAACAAAGTTGAGTATAAGGAATAATAAAAAAGGGATCAAAAAAGCCTAGAAAAAGCTTAAAAGATGTCCTAAAAGTCCTTAAAACAAAAAAGCTCAGAAATACAGACAAGCCAAAGAAAAGGTTTTTAGAAAAGATCAAGGGGACTTCGAAAAATCAAAATCAGAAAAGCATGCACACAGAAAGGTAGCTGAAACCCTTATACTAAAAAGGGTATTTTTTAAAACCCTTATCCAAAAAAAAAGGGCAACTATAAATATTTTTGTTTACGGCCACAAAAGGCCAATGTCAACATACCACCACCACAAATATAAAGAGTTTAAAAAAGAGGGGACCCACAGGCCGGGCCCCCATATAGCCAACAAATAACAAATTTTTAAAGAGCATCACCACCAGGACCAAAGGGAGTAGTCGGATCACCACCAGAGTCGGGAAGAGAAGTCGGAGCGCCATCAGGACCAGGGAGAGAAGTGTCCATAGGAGTCGGAGAAGAGGTGCCGTGAGGTCTTGAGGAACTCGGAACATCCTTTGGACGAGGAGGGGACTCAATGATTCTCTGCCCTCGAGTCTTCAAATCTGACTCGGTGACGACCTCGGGAGCTGGGGGATAAACTATGGCACCATCAATAATGACCTTGTCAAGATCCAAAGGAGACAGATCCAGGTCGGGATCAAGGACTCCGACCTGCTCCTTAAAAATCCTCCAGGCCTCCTCGGCCCCCTCAGCAATAGAGTCCTCCAACTCGGCGTAGGCAGTCCGAGAGTTCAACAAATCCCTCCTTACAGCCACAAGGTCCTCAAATAAACTCTGATAACTCTCCTGCGCCTTCTTTCTCAAGCCCTCCTCCATGTTACATAGGGCTTGTAACTTGCTCTCCTTCTCTCGGAGGTCATCCCTCTCCTCCTTCAATTTGGCGACCTCCTTCTTCAACTCCTTCTCATGTTTCTGATATATGAGAAGCCTTCCCTCCAACTCTTCAACCCTAGAGGTTGAACCCAGAGAGCTAAGAGGAGTCTTCTCAAAAATATCGAGGAACTTGGCACAAATCCCCGCCGCCCTGATGCTCTCCTCAGCCAGAATAGTGAGGTGGTTCCGAATAGAAACATCATCCATACCTATACGGGTATGGGGTAGATAAATTTTCGGATAAATGCAGGAGCATCCACCTTAGCCTCACCTTCAAAAGAAGAGCCAGACTCTAAAGCCTTGTGCTTCTTCTTCTCTGGCTCAGGGGAAGGTCGGGGAGGAGGGGACGGCTGAGAAGAAGTCGAAGAGGAGATAACAATGGGTTGAGAAGGAGTCTCCAAATTTTGGGAAGAAGGGGGAGGAAGAGGAAGAGGAGAGCTAGTTACCCTGGCACCACCGATTCTGGCGCGAGACCTCGCCTTGGCCTCCTGGACTCTCTGGTAAGACTCATTGGAATTCTTCCTCGCCATCTCTGTAAAAGAAAACAATTAGTAAAACAAGTCGGTAAACTTCAAGTCGGTAGAAACAAGTCGGAAACAAAGTAGATAAAAGCTACCTAGTTGTGTCTGGACAAAAGACGACGACCCCTGGAGAAGTTTTTTGGTATCCAGATATGGGGCCCTCCCCCATACTTCTCGGAGGAACCCTACAATGGTTGCCTCCACCTCATCCAGATCCTCCAAACCATATTTCTCACAGGGGGAAGTCTCTAACCAGTACAAGAGAAAGCGAGGAGAAGAATTCTCATCCAAGAAAAAGGGGTGGTGACCCTCTACGGCTTGAACTTTGAAAAAATAATTTTTGAAGTCATGGAAAGATTCATCAAAAAAGGTAAAGACCCTCCGACCTTGTATAGCTCGGAAGGATACCCATTGTTGCTTATTATTCTGCCCACTGAAGGGCTTGGTCATGTGGAAAAGAAAGAAAAAAATCCTCAAAGAAGTCGAAAATTCTAAGGCATGGCTGATAAACTGATAAATTTTTAGAAAACTCCATGAATTGGGGTGAAGCTGGGTAGGTGCAACACGACAGTGACGTAAAACAGCAATCTCAAAATCAGAGAAAGGGAGAAAAACGCCCAGGCGGGTGATCATGCTCTCGTACATATAAAAGAAATGAGGGGCTGCCTCTGAAGCCCTCCCAAAGCAAACCCGGTCTTCCGGACCCGGGGCAAGCAGTTCATACTTTGGCTCATCCTCATCAGAGGTGCAGAGCCGGTGACGAGTGCGAAGGTCAGTGATAAAATCAGTATCAACCATAGGTTCCTCTCCTAAGACCGTAACATCGACCCACTGAGCAAGAGTTTCTATGGAAGTCATTTTTCTTTTCCTAAAAAGGATTAGCGAAACCTACAAAGGAAAAAGGAAAAAGATCACGAACAGGGTCTCTAAGGGGATACAGAATCAAACAAAAAGCCTACGAAGTCAACTCCTCTCTTTAAAGTAAAGGCATGCAAACAGAAGCATTTCATAAAAGAGACAAGGAGAAAAAGACTAACCTTCGCCTGGAAATAAGGTAGAGGAAAATGAAAGCCTTCAAACGAGGAATGCTCCACGAACGGATGAGAAGAAAATTTGAAAAATCGCAGAAACGAAGCAACGAAAGAGAAGGAACGTATTTATAAACACGTTAGGGGCATAATGGTAAAAATGGACGCAGTCATTAATGGGTGCACCGTTACCAAGACAACCCCTACGCAAACCTCTAACGGACACGACGTTTGATTAGACGTAACTGTGAAAATCAAAGGTCACGAAAAGTCACGTCGGTTCCAAACCATCACGTCGGTCCTCCAACAAGTCGGCTACGACCCCGAGTAGAATACTCGAACCCAAGTCCTAAAAGAAATTGGGCTTGAGTAGGGGCACTGTTCATACCCTGGCCCAATGATAAGGCCCAGGTCCAAACAAAAGGTCCAATCCAAAGGATTGAGCCTCGCCATACACCGACCTTCGCCCCACGAAGTCGGTCCTTACCACGACTTGCTCTAAAGAAGTCGGGACGAAGATTAGCTGGCAGATAAACACCCATTCAAATGAGTAACTGCCCCTAAAATCTCTCTACCCACTTCCTGGAGTCATATCTTAACCTCCCTAAGATAAAGGGACGGTTACTCCCCATAAATAACGGAACTACACCAATGGTGGTTATGGGTTCACCATTATAAATACACTGACACTTCTCAGGTATCTCAGAAGTCCAATACTCTCTAGACTTGTCTTGCTTCCTTTGTTGACTTTGGCATCGGAGTATCTTTGCAGGTACCACCCCCCATTCTCTCATACCGAAGTCGGACGGGGCCTTGGATCATCAATCCGCTTGGATACTTCCTCATTCTAACGATTGGGCCAGCCAAACTAATCCAACCCAATAATCTCCGGTTACCCATCGTAACATAATGATTATATTATTTTTTTATTAATTTAAGTTTTTGAGATGAATACTTGTATGACAAATTATTTCCACAGAAAAAAAAAATCACGCACACTAGAAAAGCACAATAACTTTGAGTGGACACATTTTTGTAATTAATCTCCCAAGTTAGTTATGTCTGATCTCATGACTACACCCATTTGATATGAGCGATATAGTTATATAAATATATAAAAATAAGTGTCATCGAACATACAGAAATAATAATTTTCATTTGATATTTGTTATCTTTGTATATATTGTATCACAAATATTAAAACATAAAAAAAAAAATCCCAATATGGATTGCTTATTTGCTTCAATGTTAGTTTTCAATGATTTCTCACGACCACAACCAAATTGTACGTACATCGATGAAGTAAATTTTCAACGTATATAAATATTCTCACGAACGTATCACTACAGAACGGAATAGTGTCAATGGCACAACCTTATCGTTCTTGATTAATTATATCATTATAATAACATATAACACATATTATATAAATATGAATTATATATGGTCCAATATAATAAGGAACTATCTAACCGTAACTTGCACTTAATTGCCAAGTTAATTGCACCCGAAGTGGAAATTTCATAGCTGTTGCACTTAAGCAGCTTTTGCTTCGTTCTTGTGTCATCTATTTGTTTTGGCCGAGGTAGCTAGTAACAAGAATCAGATAGATTCCTTATTATCTTAGTAGAGTTCCTTTCAAGTTTAAACTTCATGTCCCTGCTTTAAAAAGTTTTGTAATTTTTTTTTCGTTAGAAAAATTAATATTTGGGTAGAAGACGATGGGCATACCAACAAAGACGTAAGTAACAACATCATATAATATATGGTATGGAGTGTTAAAGAAAGCAAAAAGGTGTTATTAGATGAGTAGATGTAGAAAGCAAATCAATCAAATATCAAATAAACTAATAACTAACTAAATTTAAATCCAGTGTAAGTTTCATATAGCCTATTTATGGTCATAGGATTCTGCCATGCATCAAAACTACAAGACAAGGTTTGTAGAATTATACATAAGAAAGATAAAAATGAAGAAAAAGGAATCGTAATAACAATCATAAGAACCAAGTGGCTAGCATGTGCCTTATTCTTTATCATTATCAAGGTGGGGTACCTTATACCACCATGCTAAATACCCTACCTTGCCTTGCCTTGCCTTGCCTTCCTTTTCTGAACCACCAAACTTCTACTTCTTTCCTTATCAACACTCCTCCTCTTTCTTCATTCTTTATATATCTAAATCATATTCAATCGTAAAAATCACTCTATTTATTATTTTCCGTTCCATTCAGGTACCAACTTTGCTTACTTTTATTATGTATCCACAAATAAACATTATCTAAACAGGGTTAGGGTGACTACTGCTATTTTTTTTTTTTAAGTTGTAAACTTGTAATAACTCTATTTTGTAAAATAAAATAAAATAATAAAAAAAAACCTTATTAATATACTAAAAAATTAATTTTAAAAAATGTTATGTATCTTTTCAAGATGCATTATCAAAACCATCCACTATTAGATCTCCTAATCATGTCAAAACCATCCACTATTAGATCTCCTAATCATGTACCTTGTCAATTCCAAATGAATCTCAGGTTAGACTGTTAGGTGTACTTTGAACCTTTTTTATTTGAAAAACAAAAATTGCAGCAATCTGGAACACTAATATATAAAGTCTAAATATTAAAAACAGATAGCACCTGAAAAATGTGATTTGCTTGCTAGAACCTAGCAGGAGATATTTAAATAGTGCATGATATATTTCCCATCAACACTCATAATAAAAAATCAGAGGCAAATCACTCCACTTTTAAAACATCAACTCAAAAGTCAAAGAGTAGACAAGGTCCCCGGACCATAATATTTTGTTTAAATTAAACCAGCAGAATTTGCAGTGGGTCCTTGGTCATATGCTAATTGAAACCACCTTTAATTTGTTCCTCCTTCATAATAAATAGGAACTCTCACCTTTATACTCTTATTTATTTGTTTATTATTCTTTGCCAATGGGTTGCTGCATGCACTAGACGGAATTCGAATCCCTAACACCTATTTAAGCGGACAAGTGAGCTGACCACTTGATCAACCCAAGTTGGTTAAAAATACTTAAATAGTGAATGAAAAAGTATAGGTAAACAACAACATTTTTTAATAATGTGTGAATAATGTGAATTAATAGGATTAAAAGAGTAAATTAATCTTAAATTTAATTAGTAGCATTAAATTAGAATGTAATGTATTTTTATTTGATTAATGGTTGTTCATGTTATTCAAGATGATCATTGTTTACCTAGCACTTCTCTCACAGTAAATTTTTACCCTACGAAAAAGGCAGGGTTTCAAAATTTTTCAAACAAAATAAAAGATGGGTTTTTTAAGTTACTGACGGAAGCTAACCTTGTGTTGTTTATAACGGTCGAATGAAACGAGAAAGTAGAAAGGTGGCATTTGGACGCCGTTATCCGGGCCCATTTTTGCTCGTGAATTGCCGTAACGGCTTTCTATTTGAGTTCGGAAATTTGTAACTTATTTGGTTTATCTCTGTCAGTACCCAAAATTGGATCGCTCACAGTCACACGCACCTTTTCTCTTCCAGCTCCCGAGAAAAGACACACACTCACACGCTCTCTCTATCAAGACAACTAACTACATAATCATAATATATATTTAATTATTATTTATAAATCGACGGAAATTATTATCTTAAGCAATATCGGATTGTATTATATTGTGTTGCATAGTGTAAAGAGTCTTTGACTCTAAGATTTCTGGTTTCTGAATTCTCACGTGAAATTCCATTTGAAGGCCGGCACTTTTTTCTTCCTTTGTTCTCTTCCTACTGTAAGCTTCTCATTTTATCGTTTCAATTCCGATTCTTCCTCATT
>NC_029792.2:3088620-3115871 GCF_000816755.2 Arachis ipaensis
GCCGCTACCTTCTCGCACCTTACACCTATCTCTTACTCCTTCTTAGCCTTAACTTTGCTATTTTACTCTTCGAATATCATGGATGCACAGCAGAGAAGAGGAGGAGGACTCGTGTCGATATCTCCATCCACGCCTCGCTCCAGCGACAAGGCAGTGCGAGATCTGCGATCTGCGGATTCCAATTCAACTAGTTTCAATAAGAATGACAAGGACAAAGGCGTCAATGTGCAGGTTCTCCTCCGATGCAGGTGACTCTCACTCGCTGCTAAGCTGATTCAGCTTGTTTTTGCAACTCTGGATTGTTATGTGATTGTTTTCGTTTTGTTTGTTGCAGGCCGTTGAACGAAGATGAAATGAGGGTGAATACGCCTGTTGTGATTTCCTGCAATGAAGGTAGAAGGGAGGTTTCCGCTGTGCAGAATATAGCCAACAAACAGATCGATAAAACCTTCGCATTTGACAAGGTTTTGTGCCTTCTTGCAATTTATTCAAGTGCACGAATTGTATTGCACATATGTGATCTTGTGGAGAATCTTCTAGTAAAGTGAATAAGAATACTTGTGGAGGTTCAATTTAGAATTCTAGAAGAAAATAACATTCATCAATTGGATTTTGAAAGCCCTTTCACATTGGCATTTTGAAATAACTTATATCTTATCGGTCGTGATCATGGTAGTAAAGAACTTCTAAATATTTATTTTTTCCTTTCTTTCTGTAATTTAAACAGCAATTGCAGTTATTTTGAATTTGGTTTACTTTGGAGTGTAGGTGTTTGGCCCTGCCTCTCAGCAGAAGGAACTGTATGACCAGGCTGTGTCTCCGATTGTGTATGAAGTACTTGAGGGTTATAACTGCACAATTTTTGCATATGGTCAAACGGGAACGGGGAAGACATACACAATGGAAGGAGGAGCTAGAAAGAAGGTTATTCAATATTCCCCTGTTTTAACTGCTTTTTACGTCTGCTCAATCGTTTTGTATTGAAATCCATTTCTCCTTCTGTGCTCTTCATGGTGCAGAATGGCGAATTTCCGAGTGATGCTGGTGTCATCCCCAGAGCTGTGAAACAGATTTTCGATATATTGGAGGCTCAGAATGCAGAGTACAACATGAAAGTAACGTTCTTAGAGCTTTACAATGAGGAAATAACGGATCTTTTGGCCCCTGAGGAGACTGTAAAATTTGTAGATGATAAGTCTAAAAAACCTATCGCTCTAATGGAGGATGGGAAAGGGGGTGTCTTCGTTAGAGGATTAGAGGAAGAGATTGTTTGCACTGCAAATGAAATTTACAAGATATTGGAAAAAGGTTCAGCAAAAAGGCGTACTGCTGAGACTCTTCTTAACAAACAAAGTAGCCGTTCTCATTCCATTTTTTCAATCACAATTCATATTAAGGAGTGTACTCCGGAGGGTGAAGAAATGATTAAATGTGGAAAGCTAAATCTTGTGGACCTTGCAGGCTCTGAGAATATCTCTCGTTCTGGTGCAAGAGAGGTATTATATGATTATGCCTGATTTGGGTGGGAACATGTGGCTACATGATATCCTGTTTGTTTTCGCATAAGTTTTGTCATTAATTATTAGTTTTGTTGGTGTTCTAAGAAATTGTGTTAATCTGCTGCATTGACTCTGCCTTGTTCTCTAGTGTCTGAACAGAACAAAATTTCACAGCTTTTGAACTTCCACTAAGAAAAACAATACTTGCAGGGTAGAGCAAGGGAGGCTGGGGAGATAAATAAAAGTCTACTTACACTAGGTCGAGTGATTAACGCCCTTGTTGAGCACTCAGGTCACGTTCCGTATAGGTATGAGCAGCTGCAACTAATATAGTCGATTGTCATTCATATTATTTTGGTTACTTTTAAATCAGGCCTTCTTTCTTTTATTATATCAGGGATAGCAAATTAACCAGATTGTTGAGGGATTCCTTGGGTGGTAAAACCAAGACATGCATTATTGCCACAATATCGCCTTCCATTCACTGTCTTGAAGAAACCCTTAGTACCTTGGATTATGCACATCGTGCCAAGAATATAAAGAACAAACCAGAGGTGACTTTTTTAGTTGCTGCTCCTTCTTTCCGGTTAACATTTTGATATTTCAACGAATCAGTTTGATGTTTTCAACAGTAAACCATATATAACAATTTGGAGTTGGTTATTTTGTCAGGTTAATCAGAAAATGATGAAATCTGCAATGATCAAGGATTTGTATTCCGAGATTGACAGACTGAAGCAAGGTTGTTTACTGTTTACACTTTTCAGATTGTTAAACTTATCTTCCTCGATGTTTCTTCCTTTAAAAATTTTTTTATTTATGTTACCCAGAGGTATATGCTGCTAGAGAGAAGAATGGAATCTATATACCACGTGATCGATATCTTCACGAAGAAGCAGAGAAGAAGGTTTCCTTTGAGTGTTCTAATGTTAATTTGAATTGGAAATACTGTGATAGCTTTGGCAGCATTGCTAATCCCTAATCTATGTTCCATAGGCCATGGCTGAAAAGATAGAGCGCATGGAACAAGAGGCAGAGTCCAAAGATAAGGTGTGTACTCCGTCATTGATTATTCCATTTATAGCTATTGAGTTAGCAATTAAAATAACGATGTGCCCTGATTTGTGATTAGCAACTAGTGGAGCTTCAAGAACTCTACCATTCTCAGCAACATTTGACTGCTGAATTAAGTGACAAACTTGAAAGAACTGAGGTAAATTCGGTCATGCATAACTCCGTTCTTTTGTGTTGAACTGCTGATATGTTCACAAATTAAACTTACTTCTGGTGTCTGTATTCTCAGAAAAGTCTAGAAGAAACTCAGCAGTCCTTGTTTGATCTAGAGGAAAGGCATAAACAAGCAAATGCAAAAATTAAGGAAAAGGAATATCTGATATCAAATCTCTTAAAATCAGGTTAGTGAATTATAATCCTACGTTTGTGTAACTTCCTCTAGTATTGTTAAATTTTCAAGTTGGTTGAATACCATCTTATGCCAATGCAATCTAGTTCAGTATTTTGCGTGAGTAGATGCTTACATTTTATATCTTTTTATCAATTCTTTTCTTATATTTTCAGAGAAGGCACTTGTGGAACGTGCAATTGACCTACGAGCTGAGCTTGAGAATGCTGCATCAGATGTGACAAACCTATTTTCCAAAATTGGTTAGTATTATTCTCTAGAGTTTCTTTTCTTTTCTTTTTTCCTTTTCTGGGAATGAATTGAATAAAGTACATACCACTGACATGAGGGACATATTTATCGATAAATTTTCTTTTCCAACAATAGAGCGGAAGGATAAAATTGAAGAAGGAAATAGAATACTTATCCAAAAATTCCAGTCTCAGTTAGCTCAACAGCTTGAGGTGTTGCACAAGACAGTGTCAGAATCTGTAATGCATCAAGAGAAGCAACTAAAGGATATGGAGGAAGATATGCAGTCTTTTGTATCAACAAAGGCAACGGTGGGTTTAAAGTTTTTAAACAAACCTTTGTTAGAAAACTAGAATTTTCCGGATTTACTAACTTCGTTTTGGTATGCTTTTGAAGGCTACCGAAGACCTTAGAATAAGGGTAGCAAAGGTGAAAAACATGTATGGCACTGGCATTAAAGCTTTGGATGATTTGGCTGAGGAGCTTAAAGGAAATAACCAGTTAACTTATGAAGACTTGAAATCTGAAGTAGCAAAGCATTCTTCTGCCTTGGAGGATGTAAGCGATTTATTATTCACTCGTTGAAGTTGATTCTACCTAAAGTCAGATTTTATTGCTATGTTTAACTTGATTTCTGTGCTACAGCTTTTTAAAGGAATTGCCTTAGAAGCTGATTCGCTACTAAACGATCTTCAAAGTAGTCTCCACAAGCAAGAAGCCAATTTAACTGCGTATGCTAATCAACAACGGGAGGTATGCAATTTTTGGGTTGTTCACACTTTTGAGTTGGACATTCTGATTTTTGAGGATGCTCAATTTTCTGCTGTTGCATGCAGGCACATGCTAGAGCAGTTGAGACTAACCGTGCAGTGTCTAAAATAACGGTGAACTTCTTTGAAACTTTAGACAAGCATGCATCCAGTCTGACCCAAATAGTGGAGGAAGCACAAGTTGATAATGATAAAAAATTATGTGAGCTTGAAAAGAAGTTTGAGGTGACCAACTATGTATTTTCTCATAATTACACAAATCATGATTGGATATTATTTTTAAGAAGAGAACACAAATTTGTCTTATCTTTTAACTTCGGTAATGTAGGAGTGTGCTGCTTTTGAGGAAAAACAACTATTGGAGAAAGTGGCAGAAATGCTTGCAACCTCAAATGCTAGAAAGAAAAAACTGGTAGCTATTGCTTCTGAACATGTGAATTTTCAAGTTTGGCTTATAGAGTCTCCCACAAACACTTGAAGATAACATCCTATTCTTATTTTTCCTAGGTTCAAATGGCGGTTAATGATCTTCGCGATAGTGCAAACAGTAAAACCAGTCAGCTGCGGCAAGAAACATTAACCATGCAGGATTCCACTTCATCTGTCAAGGCAGAATGGAGAGTTCACATGGAAAAATCAGAATCAAACTACCAAGAGAATACTTCTGCTGTAGAATCTGGAAAGAAACACCTAGTTGAGGTTCTTCAAACCTGGTATATAAACAATGCATCAATTTTTCCTAATCATTTATTATCTATCTTCTGTTTACTGTGTCTAACGGTGAACATACAACTGCAGCCTCAACAAGGCCAAAGTAGGTTCGCAACAATGGAGAAAAGCTCAAGAGTCCTTGGTTAGTTTGGAGAAGAGAAATGGTGATTCAGTGGATACTATAATTAGGTAGGCTTTGATTTGCCCACTCAGACCAAAATGATCAAAATACAATAATATATATTAACTATATTGTTAACGTTACGCTTTATTTTTCCCCATTACTTTCTGGCTAGGCGAGGAATGGAAGCTAATCAAGGCCTACGAACCCAATTCTCAAGTGCTGTATCAACAACACTCGAAGATGCAGGCACAGCTAACAAGGATATTAACTTATCGATCGATGGTCAGTATTTTAGTCTCATACCTCAGTTACCATGATTTTATTCCCTTTATAGATCAATATGCAAATGTCAACTGATACCGCACTTGCAGATTCGTTGCAACTTGATCATGAAGCTTGTGAGAACCTGAACTCCATGATCGTCCCATGCTATGGAGATCTAAGAGAACTGAAGGGCGGTCATTACCACAGAATTGTAGAGATAACCGAAAATTCAGGCAAATGTCTGCTCAATGAATACACGGTAAGAGAGTTGAACTTGCCATACATATTTTTGTATATTAGAGCGTATAATATGTAATGTTATAGTTCACAAACAGTACAGTGACAACATTTACTTGTTACTGCGTACAAATTTTTCTAAATGTCTTAATTACCCTGTGACGAACAGGTGGACGAACCATCTTGTTCAACACCAAGAAAGAGACCTTTCAATTTGCCAAGCGTTTCATCCATAGAAGAACTAAGAACCCCATCGTTTGACGAACTATTGAAGTCATTTTGGGATGCAAGATCTCCAAAACAAGCAAATGGAGATGTTAAACAAATTGGGGCATACGAAGCCGCGCAATCAGTTAGAGACTCCAGGCTCCCTCTTACTGCTATTAACTAGGAGAGTCCAAGTTCTGTAAATAGCATATTTGTTGAGATGTAATTCCACAAATAATATATATTCATTTATTATTATTTTTTTCTCTGGGGAGTATAGAGGATAAAAAAGAAAAAGGGTGGTTAGTCTTGTGGAGGAGGCAGGAATATGTAAGGTATGTAATATGTTTCTGGCGTGTTTGTACTAAACTAGATCTTGCATTCCAAAAGTAATATTAATTATTTATTTTTCGGCGTATGGATATTCAGCAAAGCAAAGTACACAGTAGTACAGTACACACAGGACACAGCATTAGTACCAAACCAGGGCACGCATCACCGGGGGCATAAGGAGTTTTTAACATTTCATCAACGTAAGAAAGGCGAAAATTCGCTCGTGACTGACGCCGCATGATATTTTGGGTGCAATAAGAGTCAGAAGCCAAATCCAACCTACGGAAATGGGCTTGTACAAGCAGCCACGTGCAGCAGTAAACTAATAATAACTAGAAATAACTTCTCTTTGGTGGACGCCAAGGTCGGCTCCGAAACTGGCAGCTGGGTCCCAGGTCAAGGTTGTCTTTTTAATGAGCTGTCTGATTTGATCTATTTTTACAGGACACAACGTCACAAACACTGGTATATAACGGTTTATTTTGAATAATGTTCGCATCTAACATAATAAATATTAGAGTAATTACCCAAATCAGTCCTCCGAAAATTTTAAAAACGGACATTTTAGTCCCCAAAAAAAATTAATACACAGATTAATTCTTTAAGATTTATTCCGGCGGACAAATTAGTCCTCAGTCCAGTTTCCGGCGTGACTCATCAAGGGAGACTGCTAAGTTGGCATGTTCAGATGCACACGTGGCACTTAAGTGTCCACGTGTGCGAAAAGGACAAAATAGTCCCTGCACATTGGTGAAGAATGACGTCGTTTTGATGTTCTCTTCCAAACCTCTCGTTGCAAATAAATTTGAAATTTTTCATTGCTGAAAGCCTGAAACTGTGTAATCATAAGCTCCATTGTAAACCCTATTTCAACTGCAATGGCGACAAACAAAGGAAGCACTTCTTCATGGAGCCGCCGAGGAGGAAGACATGGTCGATCTAATGGTAATGGTCTCAAACACGCTGAAAATAGCAAAGTAGAAAAAGTTGAATTTTTGAAAGGGCAACACCCAAAATGCTTGTGCGATTTGAATGCAATAATCTCCATTTCAAGGACTCCAGAGAATCTGGGTAGACTTTTTTTTGGATGCCCACTATATAAGGTAATCAATTTTAGGGATTCTACTAATTTATCTTGTACTATGAATGGTAATGAATAATGTCGTTGTGTGATAAACAGGAAAAAATACCGCATTGCAAGTTCTTTGCATGGGTTGATCAATTATTTTACATCAATTTGGATTATGATTATTTGGAGGATGTTGCAATGGATGGTTGTGAGACTGCTGGTCATGTTTCACATATGTTTGCTGCTAACATTGCTGGTTTGGAGCATAAAGTGATGGAATTGCAAAGTAGAGTTGACATGTTAGAAATTCATCAAAATGTAGTCCCAGAAATTGAGTGGAAGACGAGATATTTTAATGTAGTGTTTGTTATTATCGTGTGTGCATTGTTGGTTTTGGTCATGGGAGTTGGAATTGCTTCTTTGTAACTGATATATAAGCATTGATTCAGTTCAAGGTGTGAATCACAGTTGCATTCTATTTTCTTTGTGAATTGAATCAAAGTTAGATAAAACAAAATATTTACAACATATTAGTATTTATAGGTCTAACAAAAAATTAAAAGGATGACCATTATAAAATCATTACAAAATCATAAGTATCTAAAATATTATTCAAACATAATTGCTTGAACAAATATGTCCTTTGTAAAAGCTGAAAACTAATTTTTAGCATTCTATCAATTCCCTTGTTTGGTTCACAAACAAGACTTATTTAACTTTGTTATGCTTTTTGGTAAAAGCTCCCCTGCCAACACGTCACAATCATCTTTCTCAGAGTATTTAATAGTTTCTTATACTAGCATAATCACAAAAGTGGGGTGGTATGTTATTTGGCAAATAAAAAACATAATACCAAAACAATTAGTAAATAACATAAGTGGTGTTTTCATAGATTTGTTTCCTGGATTTAGTTTATAAATTCATATACACATTTGATGTGATATATCAAACTCTGAAGATACTAGAAGAGAAATTAACAATAAAACAGCAGCAATACTTGCAATACCAAATATGTTGCTCTAAACTTTAAAACATAATAGCTACTTAAACCAGCAAAGACAACATTCATGCATACACCAGTCTAAACATGATTCAAAAATAAAAGAGAGTTTTGTCCGAAACAATCTCTCATCTAATGGAGCATTAATAGTATTTCAAGTTTTCTTCATAACCAAAAAAAGATTAAACTAAGACATCAAAATAGCCAAATCATTTGTCCTTAGTTTGCAGTTTTTCATCACTTCTTTTTCGGATGATTGAAACCAGGATTTGGGATAAACTGGAACATCCTTGATGCAGTCCCCTCACTTGCAGCTGCAACAGTTTCTGCTGAGACTCCATGAGAGGTTCCAGGTGGTGGAATAGGAGGGGGTGTGCTAAAATGGATTGTTGCAGGATGATGAGGCCTAATGATAGGTTGCTTGGCCCTTGTACTTGGTAGATTAGATGCTCCATAGTTACCTGCAACTTGACACAATGTATTTGAGACAATGTTCTGCAAGGATTAAACAAAGTAATGTTAGCATAACTATCGGATTAGCAGCACAATGTGAATATTTAGTAATCCTTTCACTCACAACATTAGTCACGAAATCAGGTGAATTTGTTGCTGCATGAGTCGGAAGGGAATGCTCAACCACAGTCTAAAACAGGAAAAAAATACATACATAAAATAGTCCTTCAGCTATTTTAAAAATTCACAATATAGTCCCCATAGATTTTTAAAATACCCAGTGTAGTCCCTATTGAGTATTACTAAATCCTATTTAGTCCCTTCAAGAGATATGCAACAATATGCTTGGTCGTGGTTACTACCTGCACTTGGGGTGCTGACTGAGAGATATGGATCTCTTCTGCTGGTTGGGTTGGGGTTCCAGAATTTGTTCCAACTTTTGTTGTTCTTTTGTTCGGATTAGTTGGTTTTCTAATTGTTGCTGCTGGAGGACCTTTGCAAGTCTTGAAATTGTGACCAGTCTCTCCGCACTTGCTACACGTAACTCGAAATATTTTCGTAACCTTATTGTTATCGGTTCTACTAGCTTCTTTCTCAGATTGATCTTTTCTCCTCCTCTTTACTGGTCGACCTACTGGCCTCTTTAGCTTTGGAGGAATTGGATTCAGGTAATTTGTTTTCTCCCAATACTCCTCAGAGTTAACAGGCTGGATGCAGTGTTGGTATGTTGCTAAAGCTGCTCCAATCTTCAGAAGTGGATGTACATATGTTTTGGGTCTATCACCCCTTCTAGCTATGGCAGCAAGTGCATGAACGCACGGAAGACCTACAAAGGACAAACTTTTAGCAACTAAAGCACAACAATTTCGTAAATGAAAATAAATTGATAATATAGTACCAGTTAATTGCCAGGCATTACAGGTACATTTGTTCAGAGATAGATTAACAGACAGCTTCTTAGATCCCTGTTGGATCTCAAATATTCTCCTTTCATCGTCACCAACCCAAACTGGCTGCCAATATCTAACATCCTTCATAATGTCGTCAAGCCTTTTTTGTTGAGTAGGAGCCACTTCAGTGCCCACGTAGGTCTCCAAAACTTGTTTGTATTTCGTCATTCTCCTCATAATATAGCACCGAAGCTCCTCACACATAGTCAAAATGGGTTTGGATCGATAGTTAACTATTTTTGCATTCCAAACCTCGCACATATTGTTGGTGAGGTTGTCACACTTGGGCCCGTGACTGAAGTGAGCTTTGGTCCAACAAGCTGGGTCAAACTTTGCAAGGTAGCTCCATGCATCTTCATTAATCCTTTTCAATTTCATCATACTTGCTTGGAACTCGGCATCAGTGGTGCATTTAGCACATTCCCGGCTCATTCTTAAACGCTCCTTGCTAAGTATGGAGTGCTGCACACCTTATGAATTCGTAAATCTGAACTCTTCATTTATTATATTTTATTTGAATGGTCTGGATTTAAAAAGGTAACCTGTTAATCAGGTTAATCATTTTTTGATAAGTTTTAGATTTTTTTTGTAAGTCTCAGGTATTGGGCTGAAGTTCAAAATAAAAAAATAGTATATAAATATTAAAAACAACATGTCTGTAATGTAATATTTTATACCAATTAGCTTCAAAATTTAATTATTTTTTGAATAAATTAATAAAAATAATACAAATAATTGTTTAAATATAATTGTATTTTAATTTTTCATTCTATTACGTACACGTTGAGGATAATTTGAAATAAAAGATAATGGACTTGTTGTAACTGTCATGTATTTTGTGCTTTGATTCGTTGTCATCTAAGAATCATGGCGCCTTCATGGAGACCGGGTTCTTCTACAGAATCAGTTTTACGTTTGGAGTCAGCCAACCAGCAGCGGCGACAGACAGCGTCTTCCTTTTCTATGGCAGCAATTTTTCGGACTTTGAAGGTCCATTTATGGTAGATGTGGAATGGGGTGGGTTCAAGAGCGTCAAAATCTGTGGCTAGACAGAACAATAGTGGAAGCACCTGCTAGCAAACAAAACAGTAAAAATGCTTGAAGACATCAGATCAACAATAACATAATAAAGGAGGAAGTCGATCAAATTTAGTTTTTTTTGTTAGTGCCGGTTTGTTTGTTCAGCCCATGACAAAAAAAAATAACAATAATAAATAAATTTAATTTACCTAATTACTTTTGATAGCAGGTTAACTTTTAAAAAGTGCTGCACTCCCTACTTTGCCTAGAGTGCACTAGCTTTCGCCCACATTCCCACACAACATTCTTAACTCTCTTGTCCTTGTATCGGTTTGTGAAGTTTTTCCATATATGCCTGACACAGTTCTAATGATGTGCGTGAGGCATCACCTCTTTTAACGCAGGCAATAGACCCTATCTCATACCATCAAAGAAAAAAAACAATTAACGGCAACTCAGATAAACTATTAAAACTAACCAGCAATTAAACTATAAAAAACTATATTAAAACTATATTAAAACTATACTGCTTGCTTACTATTTCTGACAGTCCAATTAGTCCAAAAGAGTTAGTTACCGAACAATACACTTTTTATGTAAAATAGATGCATGTGTTATTACACTAAATAAAGTAGAATTTACATAAATTTGTGCACCATTTGATTTTAAATATTAAATTTATACTGATGTAAAAATGAGGGAATCAATTAAGTGGGTCACTATCAGGAGAGGAGGATAACAAATTGATGATATACATGATCGCAATGTTGAAAATAAAAAGAATTTCTAAACTTTTTAGAATTGAAAATGACACTTGGAAAGCAAAAATATAATGGTTCTCAAAAATGAAAAGTGGAGAGTAATTAAAGGGGTCCAAGGAAGTTAATGTGAAGTATTATGATAAAGGAAAACTAAAAGTGATGGTAACATAAATCAGCATGGCAACTTCTTTCTGAGGTAGCACTCACTATGACCATTCTTCTTTTGCCTAAATCATGGGCATGGATTATGCATTCCTAATCAATTTTGGCTTTGATTAATGCCGCTCAAGATTGATATCCTGAGTATTATTAGTACCGATTTAGTTTTTATGGTTGAAACTCTTGTCTTATTTCAAGTTTGTATTTAACAGGGTGTAAAATTTTCTTCTTCAAGAAAAAAAAAACTAATCATCAACTAACTAACAAATCAGCAGTAAAATCAACTAACCAACAATTTAACTATAAATTAACTAAGAAATTAGCAGTTTAATCAACTAAGAAATCAACTAACCAACAATTTAACTACATAAAACTAAGAAATCAACTAACCAGCAATTTAACTATAAATCAACTAAAAAATCAGCAGTTGAATCAACTAAGAAATCAACTAATTAACCAGCAATTTAACTATTTAGCAAAACTTGTCTATTTAGCAACCGAATGAAGATTATCCACCAGGATCCCAAGCTTCAGGCGCAAAGAGTGGCTGCTATTAAGGTTAGCAATACAAGGATTTGTATTTCATTAAAATTTGGTGTCTCAAAATATACCTTCTCTCAATATTAAATATTAATGAATGATTGCCTGCTTCATGTTATATTCCAAAATGTGTGCCCAGAAAGAAATAAAAGTATGCATCAAGCGCATGTGTTACTTAACACTTGAGTATTGGCACAAGACTTCATTTCATGCTTGGAGAAAATTGTCCAAGTACTTGATGCACAAGAGTTTTGGCACACTGAAGATTCATTATAAATAATATTTTCTTTAATAATGGATGCAAAGAGCCAAGGGAACTATTGCAGCAAGAAAGCATACTTCCAATACTATGAAATCAGCAGTTGAATCAACTAAGAAATCAACTAACCAGCAATTCAACTACATAAAACTAAGAAATCAACTAACCAGCAATTTAACTATATAAAACTAAGAAATCAGCAGTTTAATCAACTAAGAAATCAACTAACCAGCAATTTAACTGCATAAAACTAAGAAATCAACTAACCAAAAATTTAATCAACTAAGAAATCAGCAGCTTAATCAACTAACCAGCAATTTACTATATAAAAGAGCTAAAAAAACTAACCATCAACTAACTAAGAAATTAGCAGAAACCAGAAATTTACTAACGTGTCAAATTATACTAACAATATTAAAAGTAACAAGAAAATAACTAACAGCTCTAATAACTTGGTAACTAACTAATAACTACACAATAAAACTAACCAGCAATTAACTATATAAAACTAACCGTTAACTTACTAAGGCAAAAGCAACTAAGAAATCAGCACAATAAAACTACCTTTTGTTGACAGCACCAGCAGCCTCAGCAGTAACAACTTTCACAGAATTAGTTTCAACGGTCACATTTGCAGCCTCTTCATTCACAGCTCCACCTTCCACAGTTCCCACATCATTGCCATCACCTCTCTGAACATTGTTTGCATCATTACTTTTTGGTTCTGCATTGTTGTTAGTAGATGCCTCATTGGCCCCCTTTGACTTTCTTGGCTTTTTTATTCTCTCCAACCCATGCTCACAATCACATCTAACTCTCCTTTGATCATTTTTTATATACCTAATTTTCCTTCCCTCATAAATGACATGATCCTTCAGAGCAATCTTGAAAGATTCAATTGTGGCAAATTCCATCCCCAACTCAAAATACACCTCTCCAAATCCAGCAGCATCATTAAATTGAGGAAATTCATACCTCTCTTTTTCATCTTCAGAACTATTTGGTGTCAGCAATGACTCTGATTCATACTCAAAGATTGGATCTTCTTCATCCACATTTTCTGCACTTTTTTCATCATCTTCACCAGAATTTGCATCCTCTGATCTTGGAATAGCAGCACCTCTTCCACCAAAATTTGCCCCAAAGGAGGTCGAGGCAGCACCCTTTTGTGCAGTATTTTTTTGGATCTTGAAATTGGCCTTAGCACCAACAGACCTAGAGAATTTTGGGCCTCTAGCACTAATAGGCCCAGGAGATTTTGGGCCTCTAGCACCAATTGGTCCATTATACTTTGCCTTGGCAGATTTTTTGGTACCCACAGTTGGCCTAGAACTGGGTCCACCAGTACATCTATTATCAACTGTTGAAGCCTTCTTTTTTAAACTAACCATCTTTAAGCTCTTCTTTTCCACCACACTCTCTATTTTTTTGCAAACTTTCCTACTCTGTTTCTTCACAATCACACAGTCTGAGTCACTGCTATCCTCTTCAAATCCTTGGGGAGGTGGTTTGTATGGTTCATCTTCTGTCGTTTCATACCCATCATCACTGGAATCCTCTTCAACATCTGCATCAATATCAATGTCCATCTCAACATCCTCAACAGGAGTAACCATTATTGGGTGATCAAAATACAAATAAAACTCCTCCGTGTCCTTGTTCTTTAGTATATTCTCACGCAGCTGATTAATCTCAAGGTCTCCGTTTATAAGGTGCAACCCATTCTCTAAGTCAGGTGCAGTAGGATCAAACCAGTACATAGCCTTATAATCCAAATAACCCAAGCATTTGAACAGAGTTTGCAGGTCAAAGAAGCATATCAGATCAATATCCATCTTAGGAAATTTTTCAACTTTTCCCTCAATATATACAAGAAATCCCTTGTTATCCCTCACAAAATGTCCACCATGGTGAAAAATAGGAATCGCAAATTCCTCCATCTACCTGTATGAATAGAAGAAACAAACCAAAAAAATATTCATAGAATATTAGCTCTATTGTCACAATTTTCTTAAAAGAAACAAACCAAAAAATTGTTCATTCAGCAAATTTAGTCACTGTCAAGGAAGATGCATGCAAAATCAAAGACACTTTGTACACATAGCATTGTGCTCTATACTGCAAGATACACTTCAAAATAATATATCAATTCTAACTACGAGAAACATAATCAAACAGAGTCTCACCTTCTTCAGTGTGAATCTTCAATGGTGATCACATCCACTTCAGTGCCTCTTCCTTGCGAATTGGTACTGATGCATCCAGGAGAGACGCCTCATGAAGGGTAACGGAATACAAAGATGAAATTGAACAACAACCGTCACGATCGTAATGTTGGGAGATGAGGTGGGAGATGAGGTGGGTCGTGATGAAGCAACGTGGAGAGTGCTCTCTGTAAAAAGTAAAAACTGATAAGAAAGAATAGGATTAGGGTCTTTTTGCAGTGAAAAAGGGTTGAAAGGGAAGAGAAGAAACGTGACTTTCATTATCCCCTTGCAACGTTACGTTTCTCCAACCTTAAAACGACGTCACTTTGCCTTTTACACTGGGGACCAATTTGTCCATGACAGACACCTGTGCATGTTAAGTGCCACATGTGCATCTGAACGTGCCAACTCAGCAGTCTCCCTTGATGAGTCACACCGGAAACTGGACTGGGGACTAATTTGTCCATCGGAACAAATCTTAAAGGATTAATCTGTGTATTAATTTTCTTTGGGGACTAAAATGTCCGTTTTTAAAATTTTCGGGGACTGATTTGGGTAATTACTCTAAATATTATGATTAGCAATATTTTAAATTTTATTATTTAATTTAGTTAGATTTAATTTATAAGAAGACTTAGAAGACTTAGCGTTACTCAAAAAACTTAAAATCATTTGATGTTTCTATAACACGAAAGAGAAGCCATCAACCTCATCGTAGAAGTATCTCTTCAGAATACTACCGAATTAAAGCCTACAAAAATAATTATAACTGAGACCACTTGTAATATTAACGTTGTTAATGTTGTAAAATAAATAAAAGATATATTAAATATAAAATAAAGATGTATAAATAGAAGACTCTAGCATTAATATAATTAGCTCAATAATGATTTATATATATATAATAATATTATATGTTGTAATGTGTATATATATATATATATATAAAGATAGAAAGAAATATTAAAAGTAAAGAGAGAGAGAATTGCATTTGTTTATTGTTACTGTACGTCCATTGTCTCATACCTCACTATTTATAGAGGTAAAGCATGGAATATTTCAAACTTTATTTAATGTTAATTTGGCTTGGGAGCAACACTTCTTCGTAGGAAAAAACAGCCGCCCATGAATGGTCATCCACATTCCACATTTTTGAACTTATCACAACACTCCCCCTTGGATGACCATTTAGGATTATTGCCTCATTAAAACTTTACTAAAGGAAAACCCTCTAGGAAAAACCTTAGTGAAGGAAAAAGAGTACAATATCATTTGCGATAGGGACTGCCTCATTAAAAACCTTGTCAAGAAAAACTCAATGGGAAAAAACCTGACCAAGGAAAAAAGAGTACAGTCTCCCCCTCTTGCCGACATCATTTAATGTCTCGAAATCGGCGCATCCCAATATCATGTACCAATTTTTCAAAGGAGGATTTTGGGAGTGACTTTGTAAATAAATCTGCCAGATTGTCACTTGAGCGGATTTGTTGGACATCAATTGTCCCTTGATTTTGAAGATCATGAGTGAAGAAGAATTTGGGAGAAATATGATTTGTTCTATCACCTTTGATGTATCCACCCTTAAGTTGAGCAATGCATGCTGTATTATCTTCAAATAGGACAGTTGGAGCTATCTTATGATCAATCAGTCCACATGATGATAGAATATATTGAATCAGACTCCTCAGCCAAAACACTCGCGACTAGCTTCATGAATCGCCAGTATTTCAGCATGATTAGAGGATGTTGCAGCAATCGTCTGTTTTGTGGACCTCCAAGATATAGCTGTACCACCATATGTGAACAGGTATCCTGTTTGAGATCTCCCTTTATGTGGATCAGACAAGTATCCGGCATCTGCATAGCCAACTAGGTTTGACTTGGATCCATAGGGATAAAATAATCCCATATCAACCGTTCCATGAAGATATCGAAAGATTTGTTTGACTCAACTCCAATGTCTTCTGGTTGGAGAGGAACTATATCTCGCTAGTAAATTCACCGCGAATGATATATCGGGTCGTGTATTATTAGCAAGATACATTAGCGCTCCAATAGCACTAAGATATGGTACTTCAGAACCAAGGATATCTTCATTTTCTTCTTTAGGACGTAATTGATCCTTTTTCACATCCAAATATCTTACGATCATTGGGGTACTCAAGGGATGTGACTTATCCATATAAAATCTTTTCAAGATCTTTTCTGTGTATGTCGTTTGATGAATAAAGATCCCATTTTTTGTATGCTCGATCTGCAGGCCGAGACAAAATTTAGTCTTTCCAAGATCTTTCATCTCAAACTCTTCTTTTAGAGTTTTTATAATTGTTGGAATCTCTTCAGGAGTTCCAATGATATTTAAATCATCAACGTACACAGCAATTATAATGAATCCAGATGCAGTTTTCTTTATGAAAACACACGGACATATATCATCATTCTTGAATCCATTTTTGGACAGATACTCAGTAAGACGATTATACCACATTCGTCCAGATTGCTTTAGACCATATAAAGATCTTTGCAATTTAACTGAGTATAACCCTTGCGAATATTCATTGGATGGTTTAGATATTTTTAGTCCTTCAGGGACTTTCATATAGATATCTCGATCTAATGAGCCGTATAAATAGGCTGTTACCACATCCATTAAATGCATATGCAGTTTATGATATGCAGATAAACTGACCAAATAACGCAATGTTATCGCATCCACTACAGGAGAATACGTTTCTTCATAATCTATACCGGGCCTTTGTGAAAAACCTTGTGCCACAAGTCGGGTTTTGTAGCGCACAACTTCATTTTTCTCATTTCGTTTTCTCACAAATACCCATCAGTATCCAACAGGTTTTACATCTTCAGGTGTACGGACTACAGGTCCAAAGACTTCACGTTTTGCAAGTGAGTCTAACTCGACCTTCATGACTTCTTTCCATTTTGGCCAATTATTTCTTTGTCGACATTCTTCGACTGATCTTGGCTCAAGATCCTTACTTTCATGCATGATATTTAATGCCACATTATATGCAAATATTTTATTGATAATTGTCTTATTTCGGTTCCATTTCTTTCCTGTAAAGACATAATTTATCGAGATCTCGTCATTTTCACAATTTTCAGGTACCTGAACGTCTTCTGACGTTAACACTATATCAGAATTTTGGACAACTGCAGGTGTCTTTACTATGTCTTTTTCAACAGGAATATTATTTACCTCTTTTCTCTTTCGAGAATTTTTGTCTTTGGAACCGACAGGCCTACCACGCTTCTGGCGTGTATTTGCTTCGGTGGCAATTTGTCCAACTGGGACATCAATTCGAATTGGAGCATTTTCCGCTGGTATATACGACTTGGTTATCCTCTTTGTATCGAAAAATGCATCAGGCAATTCATTTGCTATTCTTTGCAAATGTATGATCTTTTGAACTTCTAGTTCACATTGCCCTGATCGAGGATCTAAATGCATCAATGATAATGCATTCCAATTAAGTTCCTTTTCAGGAAGCTTATTCTCTCCCCAAATGTTGGAAATTTTGATTAATCAAAATGACAATCCGCAAACCGGGCTTTAAACACATCTCCAGTTTGTATCTCAAGATACCTCACTATAGAGGGAGAATCATATCCAACATATATCCCCAATTTCCTTTGGGGTCCCATTTTGGTGCGATTAGGTGGTGCAATGGGAACATATATCGCACACCCAAATATTCTTAAATGGGAAACATTTGGCTGCTAGCCAAAAGCTAATTGCATAGGAGAGAATTGATGGTAACTCGTTGGCTTCAAACGAATAAGTGCTGTAGCATGTAAAACAGCATGCCCCCAAACCGAGGTTGGGAGATTTGTTCTCATAAGTAAGGGTCTAGAAATTAATTGGAGGCGTTTAATAAGTGATTCTGCTAACCCATTTTGTGTGTGAACATAAGCTACTGGATGTTCAACACTTATTCCATTAGCCATACAATAAGCATCAAAAGTTTGGGAAGTAAATTCACCAGCATTATCAAGACGAATTACTTTGATTGGATTTTCTGGAAATTGTGCTTTTAATCGAATAATTTGAGCCAAAAATCTCGCAAACGCCAGGTTGCGAGAAGATAATAAGCACGCATGTGACCATCTCGAAGATGCGTCTATCAGGACCATAAAATATCTAAAAAATCCACATGGTGGATGAATAGGTCCACATATATCACCTTGAATCCTTTCTAGAAATTTAGGGGACTCAAATCCAATTTTTACTGGTGATGGCCTTAAAATCAACTTTCCATGAGAACATGCAGCACAACAAAATTCACTAGTTTTAAGAATCTTCTGGTTCTTTAGTGAATGTCCATGAGAGTTTTCAATAATTCTCCTCATCATGGTTGTTCCCGGATGACCCAATCTATCATACCAATTTATGAATTCATTTGGGCTAGTAAACTTCTGGTTTACAATGGCATGTGATTCAATTGTACTAATCTTGGTATAATACAACTCAAATGAAAGTGAGGGTAAATTTTCTAATATTACCTTTTTATTTAAATCATGAGTTGTGATACATAAATACTCATGATTTTCCTCATTCATTGTCTCAACATGATATCCATTTCGGCGAATATCTTTGACACTCAACAAGTTCCTCAGGGACTTGGTAGATAATAGTGCATTATTTATTATAAATTTTGTTCCTCCAGGAAACAAAATTATAGCTCTTCCGGAGCCTTCTATCACGTTGCCTGAGCCAATGATAGTATTAACACATTCTTCTTTTGGCACAAGATGGGTAAAATATATATCACTTTTGAGAATAGTATGCGAACTTGCACTATCCGCAAGGCATACATCTTCATTACATATCCTTGCCATTCTCTTCAAAGACAAATAATAATAAAATGAGTAGTATGCACAGTTAAATTGAATACTGATCGGAGTTATTTTTTTAAGAAATATTGCACATAAAAATAATGTCATATACTAATTTTTTTTTTAAAACATGACATATTTAATGATTTCAAAATTCATAAACATTAATATTTCATTATTTATATACATCATATTTAAAACTTTAATACATAGAAAATAAAACTTAACAATAAGTTCTTTACATTATTTATTTACATAGATACTTCAGAATCCCACATATTAAACTATTCCATCATTGATCAAATGACCAATATTTCCTTCAAGATCCTCAAAGAAATCAAATACATCATAATGAGTGGTGGAATTTTCAGCATTATTTGAAACAAAATTTGTTTCCTTTCCTTTGTCATCCTTTTTCAAAGATGCCTGGTAAAAATTGACTAGGTGCCTTGGGGTACGACAGGTACGTGACCAATGGCCCTTTCCACCACAACGGAAACACTTATCCTCTGTTGATTTATTCTGCCCGATATTTCTTTCTTTATCCCACTTCTGGTGAGATTCTTTCTTTTGAATATAATTCTTTTTCCTTCCATAATTTTTCTTGTTATTAAAACCTTGCCATTTACCTCTTCTGGGGTAATTTGCCGCATTTACTTCAGGAAATGGGGCGGCGCCAGGTGGGCGCGCTTCATGATTTTTCAAGAACAACTCATTGTTGCGTTCAGCAACAAGAAGACAAGAAATTAACTCAGAATATTTTTTAAATCATTTTTCTCGATACTGCTGCTGCAGGAGCACATTCGAGGCATGGAAAGTTGAGAAAGTTTTCTCCAACATATCATGATCAGTGATCTTTTCCCCACATAATTTCATTCGTGAGGTGATTCGAAACATTGCATAATTATATTCATTTATGGATTTAAAATCTTGTAAACGCAAGTGCGTCCATTCATATCGAGCTTGAGGAAGTATCACCGTTTTCTGGTGATTATACCTTTCTTCAAGGTTTTTCCAAAGATCTGCAGGATCTTTTAATGTGAGATATTTATTTTTCAATCCCTCGTCAAGATGACGACGAAGAAAAATCATGGCTTTGGCTTTATCCTTCTGTGATGCATTATTTTCAGCCTTAATGGTATATCCAAGATCCATTGAATCAAGATGAATTTCAGCATCTAGTATCCATGATAAATAATTGTTTCCAGATATATCAAGAGCATTGAATTCAAGATGAGAGAATTTCGACATAATGAAAATTTGTTACTTGAGTCTTCCTAAAAATTTGATCAGAGTCTCGTGCTAACGTGTTGTAAAATAAATAAAAGATATATTAAATATAAAATAAAGATGTATAAATAGAAGACTCTAGCATTAATATAATTAGCTCAATAATGATTTATATATATATAAAGATAGAAAGAAGTATTAAAAGTAAAGAGAGAGAGAATTGCATTTGTTTATTGTTACTGTACGTCCATTGTCTCATACCTCACTATTTATAGAGGTAAAGCATGGAATATTTCAAACTTTATTTAATGTTAATTTGACTTGGGAGCAACACTTTTTCATAGGAAAAAACAACCGCCCATAAATGGTCATTCACATTCCACATTTTTGAACTTATCACAACAGTTAACCGACTAAATTTTCAGTATTTATTAAAATTTACGGTTTTTATCATTTTAGCCCTTCAAATTTCAAGAGTCCTCCAAATGTTCCAAACATCATATTGATTTCTGAATCTTTTTTGGCGTTAAGTCAATGAACGAAATGCTAAATTGACATTTAAATAACGCAAAAACAAAATCATTTTGAAAAATGTAAAAAATATTACAATTTATACATATAAATTCTTTTTCATCTTCTCATTTTTGCCTGGGTTAAGTGCCAAAACGAAACCAATATAATGACCAATGCTGGATCTCAAAAATTAGTGCAATGAATTTTAAATTTAAAAAGCTAAAATGATAAAAATTGTAAATCTAAAAAATCGTAAATCTAAAAAACAATTTTGAATTTAAAAGACTAAAATGATAAAAATCGTAAATCAAAAAACCTATTTTGGAAATTTAATCATTGTTAACCACATTCATTTGGAGTCTAATTTGAATACTGCGATCCAAATCGTTTGCCGATTTTACGCTCTACTCGATAAAGCAAGAACATGTCTAGTCGATCCCAAATCACGAAGATGAATTGCTAAAAAGGAACACCATGCATAGGCAGCAGCAGCATAGCATCCTCTACCCGACGACCTACCCTACATCTTTCTTCACAAAGATACACAGATTCTTGTTGATTGAGATTTATTCTTGGATCCTTTTCTAGCAAGAAACAGTTTTTATTCAGTATTTTAAACTAAGAGTGGAGCATTATGGTGGAGGACAATGAGTGCAAGCTATTCTGTCTTTCATCAATTCACTATTTGATTCGAAGATGATTAATATTGTCTCGCTTATTCGGCTGTAAAAAACCTATTTGATGTACTTGACATCATGACATAATTGAACCATATATACAGATAAAATAAGAAATTTTGTGAAGCGATACAACAAGTGTCGCTCCTGATTGGACCAAACAAGAAGCTAACTTGAGAATTTAGATCATTAGATATTGAGTAAAGAACCAAGAGGAATTATTGAGGGATATAAACCCATAAAGACATCCAGCTAACCCTAACCAAATGCAATGATCTTCAACAAGATCACATTCTATTCCAATCTCCCCGATCAAATCAATGTACAAAGGAACTGCGCCAGCACTGCATTATTATGTACAAGCGCAGCTACAACAGGATGTCTGAACCCTTGAATGCCGATGTACTAAAGCCTGCATATACATGTATGTGTTTGTATGAGACACATGCATCAATATTCATATTGCTATTACAACCTTTTTTTTTTTTTCTAAGGGAAAATAATATGAACAGACTATTTTATATTTGATAATAATCTATACTCTAGTTTGACATGCAACCAAACATTCAAAGAACATTACAATCAGAATACTGGAATAATGCTATAATGAGTTAATGACACAAGTAACTACCTGAAGGATTCTTCATAATATGCTTGCACTTGGTATATCAACAGGCCTATCTCTTACAAAGGATTCATCGTCATAATCTTCATTAGTTGAGTTTTCTTGGCATACCTCACGAGGAGGATTTAAATCAAGGGCATCGTCCCAAGCCATTGAGTTACCCTCACAAGTATTGCCTTCCTCTAAAGCATGATTGACATCAACATGGTCTTCCGCATTCAGTTGTGTATCCACATTAGGTATGAGTTCCACTCCCTTATCATCGTCAATGCATGCTGGTGGATCCACATTGAGATCGTTGCCCAAATCATATCCACTTTGCTCCCCACCCCCATGGTAAGCAACAGTAACAGCTCCTTGATCAGATTGGTCTGCAGCATCTTTTTTCTGCCTCTTCCATTTCTTTGTGGACGATGTGCCATCATCCTCAAAATCTTCTTCTTCTCTTTCTCTGTGTAAATAAACCCACAATTTTCTTTCCCCATCAAATTGTACACAAGGATCACGTTCATAATGCAATCTATCCAAAGCCCCACTAACTACTTGGTTAATTTGTGCATCAGAAACATCTTCAACAATATATTGGGAATCTCGAATTAATGTACAGACATCTGCTCTAGTGCCAATACTTCCCGGCAACCTAGAAGCTGCATCTCTGACAAGACAGAGAATTGTAACATGTGGAGGGCGATCGCGTTTCAACATAAAATGATCTCGGGCTTTGGATGTTGGCTTACCACCACACCTTCTCAAAGGTGCCACAATAGATTTTTTCCCATCAGCTGCAGTATAAGAGAATGCTCTATCAGGAATTGAGTATCTTAGGACTTCCTCCTTCCGGAAATAAGCCCTCACTTCCTCTGAACTTGGGTTAATGGTGTTAAGACTCTTTTGGGCCCTAAGGTCTCTAAACCTCTCTTTCTCATCAAGGTTGACCTGCATCAATGCCAAAGGTGGTTCAGGAAGACTTCCTATTTGTTGAAGAGTTTCTTGACCACATTTCAACCAATTGGCAAAAGAATCAACCAACTTGACGAGCATCTTATGAGGAAGACCCCAAGCCTCAGGAGATGTAACCTCCTCAATGGTATCATGGCCAGATGAATTATGAGAAACTGGGCCAGTCCATGTCCAACTTCTAGTAGACTTCTCATAAGCTGCTAATACCTTCCAACCCTTTGCTCCTAAGGGTGCTGTTTTGGAAGAAAATATTTTCAGAACACCTCTAACCAAATCCTGCAGTGGCTCTTGTGTCTCAAGGATAGAAGGATCACCAGGGTTTGACCTCACACGATTTACAATCTCCAGAACAGTAAGAGATGGCATATTCAGTTGATCAGAAGGCTCAGCACGGGCAACTGCCTTATCATCAGAAAGAGCACCATTGACCACACCTTCCTGCGATTTGCTCTGCTCTTCTCCAGGTTTCTGCACGTCCAAGCTGTCTTCAGCAGGTGGACTAATCATTGCCATCCGGACTGCTGATAGAAGATGTACAACAGAAAATGAAAACCCTGTATGAACAGTAGGCGTGATCAAAGTAAACGGCTTTTTCTGAGGCTTAGTTTCATGTTCCACATCTGCTGTCCCCATATCAATAACACGCTCAGCATTTTCAACATCTGGTATCAAAGTTACCACCTCAGCCTCTTTTTTCTTCTTTGACTTTTTCTTCAAGGGAATGGAATCACCAGTTTGGAGAAGAGTGCCAGACAGAAGATTAGCATCTTCATCTCTTCCAATAAGATCTATGACGTCAGCCTTCACTTTTCGCTTCTTCTTTGATGAGTTGCATCCAAGTAATGGTGCATCGGTTCTTTCACTTTGATCACCCTTATGTGCATCTCTCCCAAACCTACTCTTCCCAACTCCATTATCATCCACCAGAAACTGTTTCTCAAGCGAGACATCATCATCACCAACAGAATCATGCAAATATTTAGACCTCGAAATGGAATGATCAATGGTGGAGATGGTTCTCCCCTTCTTCTTTCGCTCAGCAGTATATGCATTTGATAACAGCATGTCTAGCCTTTCAGCAGGCTCCCCTCGCATTCGACCATTCCTGCCTATCTTGTATGCCTGTCTCCAATCATCATCACCATCATTAAGCATATCTGATCGTGTGGGATAGCTCTCTTCCATAATTCTTCCAGGTGGGTTATGCAATGGACCTCCATTTTGTGCTTTGCCCTTCTGCTTTGCTTTTGTAAGGTAATTTTCAATATGCCCTGCAAATCCACCTTTCTTTTTGGATTGAATAGTTGCATGTGCATTCATATCTGTCCCAACAAATTTTGCCTTTTTAGGATCTAGGTGAGACTTCAATGATTTCATGTGAGAACCATCAGCAGCGCCCATTGGATAAGCAAATTTTCTATGCAATAGAGGATTGTCATCCTGGTCATCATTCAACTGTTCTGATGAGTCCGACTCAGTTTCTTCACCTCTTAGAAACATATGGTCACCCCTCCGAGCCTCTGTACTTTTTCCTCCATTCTGTATAAAATTTACCCTGAACTTCTCTTGCAATGATTTTGCTCTGAAACCAGAGGATTGAAGTCTTTCACTCACCTGCGGTGTGGAAGATCTATAGGCTGTGTAAGTAAGGTCAGGAGACTCTCTTCCTGTCTTCCACTTCTTTGCCCTCAGATTCCAGTCATCATATTTAAACGATGAATCCATACCAAAATTGTCTCCAGGCGTATTGTTATTGTAGAAAAATTCGTCATAATCTGATGGGTCAAGCGGATTACCTTTTACTGGTAACTGTGAACCCCTCGTTCTAGACCTCATCTGATCACTATTTACAAATTGTTGAACATTTTCAGGATATTTAGCCTTCCTAGAAATATCAAAGGAACCCCGCTTGGAAGACGACTTTGCTGTGAACTTCATATCTGAAGATTGGTTTGAATTTCTAGCATATCCATGTAGATCAGCCTTCAAGGACGGAGATATACCCAACAAATTATCAGCATCCCTTTCATCACCTCTTCGTAGGTCATGCTTCTTTCCTGCTCTTGGAACACCAGAATTGTCCATCATGTTGCTACGTGATACATTACGATCTCGGGCAATAAGCCCATATGACATTTCCTCATCATTGTCGCCATTCCTAAGCTGATCCCTCATCCTGAATATTGACCCTGAATCATATCCCACAGACTCATTATGTTGAGAAAGAACAATAACTGGACCATGGAGCCCAGGAATCATATCTAAAGCACTATGGTATACAGAACACAAATTACCTGTTGGGTCTCTTGCTGAAGGTGCCTTTGAACCAGCCAACTTAAGTATACCTTTCGGGCTTTGCTTTTCAGACTTTTCCTGCTCCCTGAACCCCAATTGTCCTCGTGAGTGGAAATCAAATTCAGACCCTACCCCATGGAAAGGATAACGGCCAATTTTTTTAGCAACTTTCCTATCCTTGTTCTTCCTACTCCATAAACCTTCACCAGATTCTTCATCTGAAGAATCAACCTCCAAATCTTCCTTCTCATACATCAAACTCTTTTGACTTTTCATAATGTTCAAAACACGGAGCTTTTCTTCAATACTGTAACTCCTACAATTAAGCCAAGCGTCTCTTATCTGACAAAGATTGTTGACCATGTCATTCTGATGCTTCCTCAGCCCATGGTAATGTTGTCGCTTCTGAAAAAAATTTAAGCCCTCCCGGTACAGGGCAACCCTTGGCTCACACAAGCCCCCCTTCAGCATATCAAACAACCTCTTAATAGGACTCCCAAAATGGAGGTTAGAACCAGTGAAAAGCTCTGTCAGGGTTTGAACAAAAGTCTCTTGGTCCATGTCAGGCAGATACTTGGCGAGCTCAAACCTCTCCTCCTCAGTCAAGGCCTCATTCCACACATCCACTGACAGTATATCTTCAAGTCCAGCAAGATCATACAGTTCCAACGGAATGATGCAGGTTTGATTACCAATCTGACAAAACTCCGCCCCAGTTTCGCCTAATTCCAGCAAATCAAAATCATCAGACCCTGCCCCAGAATCTGCATCATCGAACTCATCATCCTCGTCGGATTCCAGGGCTGAGCTACGCCGTGGAAGCTCATCTTCATCGGTAGACATAGTATCCCTGCTCCGTGGCGAATACTCCGAATCAAGCCTAGACACCTTAAAGCTATTCTTCTCAATTGCCATGAAACATAACACCAAACTGCCGCCAAAAAGAATACGTATCCAGCAACACAATTCCGTAGAAAAAGAAATTGAAAACCCGCCAGCAAATCTCAATCAATAGTTAAAACCCTAACAAAATCAACACCATAAATTACAACCAAAATGTAAAACAATCTAAACTTCATAATGAAAACACAACACCCATCGAGCTCACATATTCAAAAAAACGGAATTCGAAAGAAAAAGCCAGAAAAAAATCAGCATGAATAAAAAAACGCGTAGATTTAGGGCGAGGAATACCTCAATCGAGAGAGAAGCGAGGATCGAAACCCGACGCGTAGGAGAGCAGCGAAGGCGCGAGAAAGAGAGAATGAACGATTGTTGTTGCACAGTGCGATGAAAAAGGAGAAAGAGGCGAATCTGAGAAAACCCTAGGCGGTTATATAGTGATAGAAAAGAGAGAGGTGAGAACGTAAAGGAAGGTGCGGGTGTGGTGAGTGGTAATGAAGAAGACGAAGGTGACGTGGAATGTAATGAACCGTCTGATTCGATGGGAGAGTTGAAAAGACCAAAAGGGTCACCGCACCGAAACAGAGAGAATGGAATGGAAGAGATGAACCACAATGCAGAGAGAGAGAGAGAGAGAGAGAAGCAATGCGAAAGAGCGAAAAAAAAAGTGAGAAAAAAAGGGTTTGGTTCGGTGTGTTGTGTTTAGAGAGAGAAAATTGAAAGAGAAGACGAGAGAAAGAGAGAGTGATAGAAGGTGAGTCAGTGTGTGTGACTCGAGCGAGTCGAGTGAGCCGAGTGAAACTCCAAATGATCTGGAATTATTGACTGTTGGATATGACATGAACGGTTCAGATTAAGCTCTATTACCGCGGGGAGCTGTTTTGATGCGACGTCGTTTGTGGGATGGCTTCCTTTTTCTTTTGATTTTTCCTTTTTAATTATTGTTGTTGTTGTTGTTTTAGTTAAGTAGTAGCGGG
>NC_029792.2:3116044-3126022 GCF_000816755.2 Arachis ipaensis
AATAATGCCCATCGTTTATGTTTAGCTTATCGGATCTTATTTTCCACAAACTATATATCCATTTGATTAGATTTTTAATTTCTTTAATAACAGAACATTAGCCAATAAGAAATAAAACTAACAAGTATTTATTTTGGGAAAAGAGACTTCCATTATATTATAGTAAAAATTGCAACAACAAGAAAAAACATAAACTAAAGAAAAAGTTTAAGAAGTTAGCAACTTTTTTAAATTCTGGTTAGGATGTAACAAACAAGAAAAAGTGAGTTATTGGATGAAATCTCACACCAATCTCACACCATTAAAATCATTATTGATGACTATTTAATAACTACAAATACCAAAAGTTGCTGGTCCCTAACATTCCTCACAAAAAACTGAAATAATTTGTTGTTGTCTATCCATCAGAGGTGTACATAATCCGCCGATCCAAATATTCAGTCTAAATCTAAACATTTTTGGAAGTTAATTTTGTATTTAGAGTTAGATAAAAATCTTAAAAATAGATCCGATTATTATTTAAAATTAGATTTAGATCAAGATAAATCCAATTTTCACCTAACTTATATACATTCTAATAGAACTAAAAAAAAAGTATATATTTTAAATTAATTATAATATTATATTATATTAATTATAAGTTTATTGTTTTATTTTTAATTTAAAAAATAGATCAAAGAAGTATGAAATTAGAATTTATGAACAAATTTAAATTTATAACTCAAATGATATAGTCTCTCATACTCAGAGATTACGAGTTCGAGTCTCACTTTCTCTAATTTTAATGTGATCCGAAAGTAGTATAATTTTATCAAATCTAAAACCAAATAAAAATCTCAAAAATAGATTATTATTCAGCTCCGAATCCAAATCTAGGCAAACTCGACTCCATATAGTCCATGTACATTCCTACTACCCATTTGCACTAAATCATTTCAACTCATTAAATTTATACTTTGCTTTTAACTTAATATATAATATATTTTACTTATGTATCATTCTTACTTTTTTTTTTTTTGGTGACATGTATCATTCTTACTTAAATAACGTTATATAAAATGTTACATATATTGTTATATTTTATTATTATCAATTCGTTTTTTTATTTATTTAATGATTTGTACTTCTTCCTTTTTATTTTCAAATTGAGCAAGTAGTTAAGCCCATCCTAACTAATTTCGATGGTAAGACGAACATGCTTTAACGAAATAAAAAAACACACACACACACTTGAGAAATGAAAATCAATTTTACAAAAAATGATAAATCTAAAGACATTTTTTTAATCTAATTTTTTAAAATATATTATTCTATTTACCCATCAAAATATAAGAATATATTATAAGAATAAGTTTTCCATCTTCATTTTAATTTTTTTTTTGTATTTTATGTACCGTGAAAGTTATTAAATATTAAGTCAATGGTCCTCCTTGTCTCATGTAGGTATCTTTAGTGATATTACTTTTTCTTTTATTGAACTTGTTTGTAATAAATCTTGTGAATTCTAATTTTGATCTCTATAATTTTTCAGTCCAAATATTTAGAATAATAACATTTTCCTATTAGCTCCTACAAAAATGATGTTATGATATGGATTCAAACATGTGTAGACATTTTTATCTGTTTACTATTGCTTAATATAAAAATAAAATTTAATTTGTGTGTCCGTGTATATAATTTTTATACATACAATCAATTATGTATATGGTCGAATTAATAAAAATAACTAATTTTAAAATATATTATTTAAAAAATTATTTAAATACATAAACCTTATTAAATAATTATATAAAACTTCTTGTATTATCAATATATCAAATTTAAACTCATAACAAGACTAGTTTAATATCAAACCAAAAACTGAAAAAAAGATGGTTAAAATTAAAAACAAATGCTTTTGGAAAATAGAAAAGCATTTTTTTTTTATTATGCATACATAACCTATTTACACCAATGAAAATATTATTCTAAAATTATACAAGAGTCTTGTAATATAAGCACACAAAATCTCTCTCCTTCCTCTCAAAAAAAAAAAAAAAAAAACACCAAATTGATCCTTAACGATATTTGTATCGAATAAATTAATCTCTAATAAAAATATTTAACAAATCAATCATTAAGTAGAGATCAATTTGTTAAATTTTTGCTAAAAACTAATTTATCCAAAGGGACCAATTTAGAGTATTACTAAAAAAGATAAATAACAACAAAAGCATACAAGAGTTTCTGCTCTAGACTAGAGTGTAACTTTCAAAAATGTTTGCGGGATCTCCATTCTTAAATTACGATGAAAAGCATCAGACACTGCATGCACATTACTCATAAAACGGGTAAATGGTTTCACCATGTGTTCCTCGAAAGCGACATAATTAGTTAACTGTTAACTACATCCTCTAACCTGCATGCGAAAATATAATAATAAAAAAATTATTAATTAATAATTGGGTAGTCATTAGGATAACAAGTGGGAGGGAAAATTTATTATTTTTTGTTTTATTTAATGTACTTTGTAATAAATAAATATTATATAAAATATTGTTTAGACTGATTATTTTTTGTCTTTCTAACATAATAGCATTACCATAATAATAATAAATATTTTACTAATCAAAATAGTAATTAATTAATTAGGTTTAGTGTATGTGTTACCATGCAGCGGACTAATGCCCAATTAACAGACTTAAAGAATGGATGACGCTTAATTTCATTTGCTCCTTCTTGTGAACCCAATCTATCTTTGGGATCTCTTTGCAACAACCAATAAATTAGCTGCTTTCCCTGGAGACTTACCTGCATTAAGAGTAGTTTTAGCATATTAAAACATCATTATTAATTATTTATTGAATTTGACATAAACTAGCAAGGATCGGATTGGAGGATTTCATCAAATGTAATTAAAAGAACAAACTCACTGGTTTGCTTTTGGGAAATTTAAGATCCTTGTGTAGAATATTTGCAAATGTTTTTTGCCTTGTCTTTCCCCTGAATGGTGTATACCCATAAAGCATTTCATATAGAAGAACACCTGAAAAGAATAACGCAACTTAGTTAATGTCAATTAAACATAACGTGTTAAGTGTTAACATTATCTTACATGCAATATATAAGTTCAAGATTTTATTTATTTATTTAGCATTTGAATTGCCTATTGATAACTTTTTTTTAATCTATAATAATGTCCAAAGCATAAAACGGGATGTGTATAGATAAATTGAAAATAAATAAAGGCCAAAACAAAAGGTGACATTGGAACAGGATTAAACACAATAATAACAAAGCCAATTATGCATGCTAACTTGTGCCTAAAATCTTAGGTATGAAAATTAAAAATTACCAAGAGCCCACCAATCCACAGCACTAGTGTGGCCTGAACCAGATATAATTTCCTGCATAAGTGTAACTGTCAATATCCAGAATAGAAAAAGAGAAAAATATTTTATTCTCATTAGAATATGTCAAGAAATAACAAACCGGAGCTATGTACTCTTCTGTGCCAACAAAAGAATTTGATGCTCTCATGGGTTCAGCCATAAACACCGGAACCTGTTGACCTTTTTGTTGTTTTTTCTTCTTTTTCTTCTTGTCATCCGTGGCTGGTAGAAGCAGCTGCACAAGTATAAATCAGACATAAACAAAATTGTTATCAGTGGTTGAGTTATAAGTATTGCTTATAATAATTAAAAGCTGCATTATATGAAGTTTCATCTCAGAGATACCTGTGGCTTGCAAGATGTTAAACATGACAAATCAAAATCTGTTAGAGCCACATGTCCATTGCTCTGGATTAACACATTTTCTGGCTTCAAATCCCGATATATTATTCCTGCAAATTTTCATAAAGGATGTCAAATTCACTTAAGACATACATCAGGAAATTTTATAGGCAATACTTCTTCCCAGAGTACAAAATGTTGTGATAACAAAGCAGCATCTTTTGATCAGTTATTGCAGCTTGTTAACTTCATACCGGATTTAGAGAAACATTTTGTCAGTCTTATACTTCCCAAGTTGTATTTCATGGGTTAATAATTAAAATTGTTAGGCCATACCAATGCCTAATAACCTACCTTGACAATGAAGATACTCCAATGCAACCACTACCTCAGCAGCATAAAATCTATGAATATTGAGAACTTAATGTCAGTTAGAGGAAAGTAGGAGCCATGTGCATGTAGTAGCATAATATTATTATACCTGGCAGCCTCTTCCTTAAGAACTTTTGTTGGCTGTCGATCAAGAAGCAGGAACAGTTCTCCACCAGGGCAGTAATCAGTTATCAAACAAACATGTGATTTGGTCTGCAAATCAATCAAGTTCCAATGATTTTGACAAATTCATTATATAGTAAAAAATAATGAGGACTAGTATGTTTTTCTAATTTGAAAGTGATATGTGAGCATGAAACCTGAAAGGAAGCATATAATGCAGGTAGAAAAGGATGGTCCAACATGTCAAGGATTTCTCTCTCTGTGCAAGCTCTATGCACCTGCAGAAAGTGTAGAAACTTGAAAGATCTTGATAACTGGAACCAGATATGTGGGATATGACAGAATAGACCCAAAACATAACAGAAAAGAAAGAAACAATTGTGTGCTTCATAATCATATTGAGAACCTTGTTACGATTGAGCATAACACCCTTATCCATAGCCTTCATGGCAAAATGGTGACCAGTTCCACATAGCTCCACTAGATGCACACTGCAAACCAGTAGTAATATACCATAATGTCACTACCACATAAGCTTGATATGAAAAAATAAATAAAAGTCTAGAGTTTTAAAAGAATATATAGAAGTTCTAATTAGTTTTTAAAATATCGAGCTCTCTTGAATTGTTCGCTATTGGTAGAGGAAAATTCACCTATAAGTTTCTCATCTATGTTGGAAATGTGAAAGAGAAATAGGGAAGAACTAATTAAAACCTGCCAGTATCTCCTGATCCCAAAGGTTTAACTGGCCTAAAGTGCTTTAAGCCTATCTGTTCTCCACTGTCCAGGATCTGCAAACCCAAGGTTACATAAACAACAGGAAAATGGTATATCCAACAACTTTCAAACGAAGCAATGAATATAATAAAAAAGTAATACCTTCTTGATAGCTCTCCAAGCAGCATCTTCCTTCCTATGAGGTTTTGGCTGAACCACTTTTGAATGATTCATCCATAAATCGTCCGGTTTCTGGAGATTGTCAATAAGACCATGTCACAGATTGAAGCCAAAAGCTCTTTAAAATACATTGGAACTGGGTAGCCAGTAGATATTACCATATTAGCATCCGGAAGTTCTCTTACTGCCTCATCAACATTTTCTGCAGTTTGTTTGACCTGAAAGTGGATGTCAAAAGAACTTGTTATACTCAGCATTCAGGAAATACTTATAACGAAAATGAATAGATATCAATATTATAAATTTTAATGGAAGTCACAATTCTTAGGCTTTGAAGACTTCAATATTTGGCACAAGTTGAATATGTAATGATGTTAACAGAGTTTAATGATTTGAGACTCAGTATATGGTAAATTAATGAAGCACTTGAATGGAGTCCAAACCAGTTGTTCTCCTTCTTTTGCAGTATTTTCTGCGATGCAGTTGTGAAGAGGCTCCACATGTTGGCTACCGTCGAGTTGAACACCAATAAAATACTGTACTTCTCCCTGTTCAAACGAGTAAAAAAAAGTGTTTATCCATCCAAAACAAAATTTCTGCGGCAAGATATTAGAAGAGCTAACTTCTTCACTCAATTATGATAAGTTATACCTTCTGGTCACGCATAGGTTGCAGATGGAACAAGTTCCAGAACTTTTTACCTGATGAGTTAAGCAGAAAAAGCTTCAATAGCAATAATAGGAATAATAACTGCAGCACTATTGTTTCCTTTTAATGAACTAAATAGTGCCAAGGGAAAAAACTGCTAACATTTCCTATCATTTTAGTAGTTTTCTGTGCAGAAACATTAGGCTAGCTTACCTGTCTTTGTATAATTAATGAGTTGTACAGTAACTTCAGTTTGGTTGTCAATGGCTTGTCTAATTTTTTTCACAGTTGCTGGATCTGTTTCAGGTCCTTGAAGAAATCTGAATGACCAAGGAGTATCCAAGTTAAAGATAAATTTGACATAGATAATTTCCGTTAAATCAACCTCTCCAATGAAATTTTATAATATTCTAAGATAAAATGCAGAGTTTTGTGGAAGTATGGCATATATATGATGTGTGAAACAACAAAGTGTCAATATAATATTCATTTGCCTGTATGGACATTTAACTTGGAGCATATCATTAAATATTAATTAATAACGAAGAAGGCGAAATAAAAAATTAGAACATACCTGCAATTTTTGCCCAAGATTTCTTCACGACTATATTCAGTAAGCTCTAAGAAGCTGTCAGAAGCAAATATCTGTAACAAAAAAAAAATAATACAAAATTACAAAGCTTATCTTGTTCTTACATGTTTATATGAATTGAACAGGAGGTTAATATTCTCATCAGTAGTGTAATTAACAACAGTAATTAGTACATAAATTGAATATTACAATGGGATTGTCAGGGAGCCTAGGATCAGTGATGACAAAGTTTTTCTCAATACGTTCAAGTGTGGTGGCAAGATCAAGACCTTTCCTCTTCTCCCTTTGGATCTCTTTGCCCTCAAATTCAAAACTATCAGGCCTGTCATCATCATCCTCACTCTCTGAGCTCACTTCCTCAACACCTTCGTTATCTATGCTTTCTTCATTTGCCTGATTTTTCTTCATGAACCTGATGAAATAGTATAGAAGCATGCATAACAGCATTACGATAAGATAACTAACTATGAAATAAGCATAATACAGATAAACTACCCCATGAAAGAACGGCGACGGGAGTTTTTCTGCTTCTTTTCAGGGACCTCACTGATTTGCTGCAATGAAGTTAATCCATGTCCTCCTTCTCCTTGTGATTTGCGTCTAGCAGATGAAGCTACGCTCTCAGATTTTCTCCTTGATGTTTTCTCTGTTTTGTGCTCTGCCTCTTCTTGTTGATGACGGTCAGCGACTCCGGATGAATTTCTGATGAAGGGACGGCGGTTTGTTGATTCACTGAGTGCTCGAGGACGCTTTATGGCACTCACCAACTCCGTTACTGAAGTTGTAGCATTCTCTTTTTGCCGTGCTGCATCAAATGTTTAATAACAAAAAGGAGTTAACAAAAAACAACTAAAATTTAACAATTAATAAATGTTAAATAAGGTAAGTTTCGATTTTTTTTTTCTAACATTACCGCTGCATTATATATTTCATGCACAAGCATTAACTAAACAAGATGATCTCATCAAATTCTGTATATATTTCGCATGCTGAGTGATATATTGATATTACCTTCTTCGCCCTCCAGTGAGCAGTGTTAACTTTTTTTGTTATGAGTCCAGCTAGGGAACTAATAGAGTATTTGTACAATGTGTATAATGGACTATTTATTTAGCTTATGAGTTAAAAAATGAACATCTAGAATAAAATATTACTAATTTCTCAAACACAATACATACATACTATCCAAAATAACCATTCGGGTACTAAAGATAATAGACATCTGATATCCTATTGAATCGAACATCCCTATACCCCCATTATACACATTGTATAGATACTCGATTGGCTCCTTATATTCCCTCTTTTATTATTTAACCAACTTTATTGTGATCACATACATATTTGACTAAGTTTCAAGCAATGAGAGACTTATTGTTGATTATTCATTCTGATCAAAGAATATAAAGTGGATAAGTGATATATTGATCTGAATCTGAAATGCAGAGAGCTGTTCTCAGTACCATCATATCGAATCAATGATTCAGGCAAGCCATTGGGACGTAACGCCTTCTCCTTGGCCCCCTCCGTGTGCTTGCTAACCTCCACTTGCATTCTAACACAAATGGGAAATAAATAAATAAATAATCTATATTCCTAATAAATTATTTTACTTCCTAAATAATAATGCTAGGTAACCAATAATATATTTGAACAATATGAACAATAAATTTTGAAATTGGTCAATTTCAACTAAAAGACACTACATCCTAATTTAATGCCACTAATTAAATTTAGAATTAATTTACTCTTTTAATCTTATTATTCACATTGTTGTTCAATATTGTTGTTTACTTATACTTTTTCAAGAACTATTATCATTAAGAAAATTTTTAAGAATATTTTAAAGCTATAATGTATAAGGATTAAGGACCCGTGGCTGGCTGCTACTGGCTCCCTTGTATTCCGTCAAGCCCCACAGGCAATCAATGTTAAGGTTCGAATCTTTAGGCACTTGTGTACGATAACAATTAACAAGTCTCACAAATAAAAAACGTGGTCCATTTGGCCCAACACATGAAAATAACTCACAAATCACATTCATCTTAAAAACATAGATCCTCAATGATGTTATTTGTTAATGGGTTTTTAAGTTTAAACCACTGCTTTGTTTTATAATTAATAATGATTCCCCCCTTGGATTTTTACTTAAATGTTTAGTCAGGCCCTATATATGCGAAGTCAGTTCTTATTTTTATTTATCAAAATTTTCAAACATTCCACATTTAATTACAAAAGGAATCAATAAATGTTATAAATGTCAAAAGGAATCTATAATTTAACAAAAACAGCTAAACAAGTAAACATAGCCCTCGTAGCACTTGGCAGTTTCTAAATGGGAAGAAAATGATACATAGTATGGTCATTATCAAATTATTATCAAAATCCATGCAGCCACAATTTGGTCCCCAACCAGCCCTCTAATTAAAACAATGACAAAGAAGTCAACAATAAAATGAATAAAAAACTAACTTCAAAGACAAAACTCAAAAAGTGGTAAAAAAGGAAACTATCTTTACCCTATGAATTTGATGACTTTGCCATCCTCGTCCTTGATGGGTGAAATAGTAAGAAGGTTCCAGAAGGGCGTCCCATCCTTCTTGTAATTCAGCAACCTTCCACAGTAACTCTTCCCAGCTTCCAATGCTTCCCTTATGCTTGCCACGTCATCCGGATCCGTTTCCGCACCCTGTAAAAACCGACTGGACCCCACCCCGCCATTTAACATAAAAATCGTTATAACCGTTTTCTACTAATTCTGTTATCATTTTACAGTTATGGTTGTTACTAGATACATACCAGTTTCTACCTATCACCTCCTTGGAGGTGTAACCAGTCATCTTGAAGAACCCGGCACTGGCGTAAAGGATCGGGTAATCGGCTTTGGTAGCATCAGAAACCACGAAAGTTTGTTGAAACGCCGAAAGGGCGTTCTTCAGGTCCTCCGATACTCTCGGGATCCCGCGCGATTCCGCTTCCTCCGAGGAGTCGCCGGAGGTGCGAGCTGAGTTTTTCGAGTTCCTCCGGGAGGAACCGCCGCCGTCGGAGTTTCGAACCGCCACTCCCTGAGGCTTCCCGGTCTCCGTGTCCGTTTTCAGTACTAATCCCCACTCTGCAGCTCTCTGCGCCGCCGCACCAGACTCCGAACTCGCCAGCGGAATGGGTTCCTTAAGTGCCATCCAGGAGGTGGCAGTGGTTGTTGTGGACGTGGCGGCAGTGGTGGTCAGCTCCTCCAAGGAGTTACTGCGTGGCAGCTGCTGCTCTGCCGCCCAGGTTTTCCATATAGGCTGAGGACGCGCCGCCGCCGGCGAGCCGGTAGGATTGCCCGCTGCGGATGCGGTGGAGTAGGAGGAGGCAGGGTTAAAGACTTCGAGGGAGCCACGTGGATCTCTGGGAAACGGTTTGAGTGGTGATTTCTTCGGTGATTTCCCTGCTGACTGCTCCATCGCCACCTCCTTCTCTCTCTCTCTCTCTCTCTCAATTGCACTTTGTAGAGTATTTACAGTACAAGCTTTATTAGTAATAGTAAGTCACAACTTTATGCTAAGCTTTTTTAAACAAGTTCAATGAATAAATATTAACATAAGTTTACCCGACTATATACGTATCATCATATATGTGAATTGAATACTG
>NC_029792.2:3126174-3127482 GCF_000816755.2 Arachis ipaensis
AGTTAGTAATTGTAATGGGGACTTTCGAGAGTGATGGTGTTACGTGAAACAAATGAAGATTGGGACTTGTACAGCGAATGCCACACTGATCTGTCTAGGGTTTGTTTCGTCATTTCAATATTTGTGTTCAAGTCCTATGCCTATGTGGTTGGATCAATGCAAAGGAGCTTCTCTGACTGCCTCACATTTTTCAGGGATAGTTTTGTCATCAGATTTTGAGATGAGTTCAAATTATTGGATGGGGGTGGACAAGAGTTCTAGTTGGGGACCTTAGGGAGACATGGCTTTAATATTTAACTGTGTGTTAATTATGGCAAAAAGCAACACATATCTGCAAGCTGTCAAGAAATTAATCCAAATGAAATAGCAACAAGAAATTAATATGTGATCAAGAATGTTCCTGACACACAAAGCCAAGCATGGACAAGAATGGTCAGATAATTGCAAGTAAGTAACCTCCAAATTCTTAAAATCTCCTATATAGTTAAGTTTTAAATGACAGGATTGAACTTCATATATGTAATTGAAAATGTGATCACAGTAGTTTAAAGCAATGCAAGACGACAATACAAGAAAAAACAATACCTGAATACTCTGAGTTGTGATGTTCTGATGGATCAGGAAGAATTATTGTGCTGATCAATTAGATAGTTCTGCGTCACTAGTATTCATAAGAAGCAAAGACACATGATGAAATGTTATAAAAGTTGGTATTATACTATTATAGAAGTGAGGTTTAATTTTAACGACAAGAGAAGAAATAAAGAGGAAGAAGGGGAAGAATAATTACAATTATCATTATCAAAAAAGAAGGTTGGCTTCTCATCTCATTACATGGATCCTTCAATTGTCCCCAAAACCATTCCTCACTCTCATGTCTTGGAATGATTAGGACACTAATAAGATCTTCATTTCATAAACTTTTTCAATGATATATATCCCTAAAGTAGCCTAATAAGCCTCCTTTCTCCCATCTTCTATAATATCCTTTTTTTTTTCACCTTCAAATCATTTCTTGTCAATGACAGTCTGGAGTAGGGTTGGCACTTTGGTTAAGTATGAAAAGCTCAGAGAATACATACATAGAGAGAGGTGTTGTTATAATCTTCTTCAATGGGCACGTTGATCTTGTTGCATGCTCTACCGACCGGTGGTTATGAGGGTAATGACTTTTGTGTCTGGATTACTAGAATTATTCATATATATATATATGGCGCAAAGACAGAAGTAGAAAGAGACAATAACCTTAGATTGAGTGTGCAATATACACATATATAGTAGTACTAGTATTAGTATCTACTATATACT
>NC_029792.2:3128774-3160300 GCF_000816755.2 Arachis ipaensis
TCTACCAAAGAATTGAACTAGGAAAATTAACCAAATTAACCCCCACTACTATTGCATCCACACCTAAAAGCAAATGGAGATTGGAGATAGATAACAGAAAGAGAAAAATAAAGCATGGCCACAAAGACAAGCACGGAAAGTGTGCACGTGACAACCATGTTTATGAATAATGTTCTACTTATCTACCAAAGAATTGAACTATTTGAGGTTGGAAAATTAACCCCCACTACTATTGCATCCACACCTAAAAGCAAATGGAGATTGGAGATAGATAACAGAAAGAGAAAAATAAAGCATGGCCACAAAGACAAGCACGGAAAGTGTGCACGTGACAACCATGTTTGATTGATGCATGAATAATGACCACAGCCACATATTGTCGTCAATGTTGTAGGGATTAGGCCTACAATTTAATTTTAATTTTATTTTCATTAAGAGATATGCAATTCTTGAGTTTGACGTTCCCCTAATTGCATCTTTAATTTCTTGTTTCAGATTATTATTTGCAAATGGGGCCGAATAATTCTACATTCTCAATGCTGTGTCTTCTTTTATTTTATTTATATATTGTGCTGTCTTTTTTTATATTGGCTTAAAACAATAAATTTTACGGTATATTTATTTTTTATATTAAAATAATAAATTTTATAATGCTTTTTACTTTAGAGTTTAAATTGTCTAAATCATTTTTTAAATAAAAAATCAAATATTTAAAATTTATTAAATATTAACTAGTTACCTATTTTTTAAAAATTAGACACCATTTATAAGACATTATAGCAATCACTACTAGAAATAGGCAAAAGCTATAACAATGAAAATATCTGAAGGCCATATATATAGGGAATACTAAGGTATATTGTGAATGAAGATGAAACTAAACCTCATCATAGAGAGATCAAAATAGATCATAGAAGCATTATGATGAGAAGCATATTGGAAAGAAATTCAAAGAGATGGCGATGTATTGTGAGAGGATGACCATAGATGGAAGCCAAGCCATAAGGGCCCATAACCATGTGAAGTGCTTTTTGGACAAAAATCATGGGTGTGTTTGGATTTGCATGGGAGAAGAGATGAGCTCGTTTGATTTCCTTGAACGTTTTATCTTATGTTTGGCAATATTTTTATGCTGTAAACAAGTGATTTTTGTCTTCAACCCACGTTTATCAAAAGCTAAAAATTCTAGCTTTTCCGTTCACATTTTCACGTTGTATTGAACTTTATGTTCTATGTACCAATTATGTCCTTCATTTTTCATATGTTTATTGTTTTTTTTATAATACTTTTTTTCTAATACTCTCTTAGTATAGGGTACCAATACACTATCTGCCAACTTATTACCAACAATAATGAATTATTATATTTTAAACATATGTATAAAGAGACACATCTAAAAAATACATCTATAAACACACTTCCATTAGAAACCAGCATAAAAAAAATATTTTTAGTAGACACATCCACAAAAATACTTCCATTAAATAATATTATAAATCAGATTTGACAGAAGTTGGCAGAAATGCTGTTGGTAACGTAACGAGATTGTATTTTTTTTACTTTGTATTATGATTCTATTAATCCTATTAGAGTATTAAAGAATATTGAGAGTACTAAAAAATATTAAAATTTATTTAAATATTTAAAATAAAATTATAAGATAACATAAAATAATTATTTAAATTCATATCTTTTTCTGTAATTTTTCATCTAAAAGTGATTTTGAAATATCTTTTTTGTAATTTTTTAATCTAAAAGTGATTTTGAATAATGTAATCCAAACAATATTTAGTTTACTATAATTCATTTTGAATAAGAATTACCAAATATAAACCACATTAATATTAACTCACTTTTAATCAAAATCAATTCTTCAAAATAATTTTACACAAACTTCCGTTTGCAAACCGTAATCCAAACACACCACATCATAGATCATATATCATGTTAATCACTTTCATTTGCACCAAGAATTCAACTCAGCTAATGTGCTGCTACTTATTGCTATTCCTAATGCTACCTAGAGTCGTAGACAAAGACTATACCTAGATACAAAGATAACTCCGAAACCTTTTACCAGCTTCTTCTCTCAATTTTGCATGGGAATCATGGGTTCTCATGGGTTAATTGTGTATGTTGCTATGTTACATCCTTATCATTCACTACATATATCATCTCATCCTCTATGTACTCTTGCAAATTATCGATCTTCAGGGAACAATATAGATATTCACGTTATTATTAATATATTATTGTTATTCTTATCCATATTTAGGTAGTGGTCCATCACCCATGATCAATTACATCCATAATGTGACCAACCATAAAAAACAAAAATACAAGAGACCATCCATGTTGGGCAAATGCTAGTGGGATATCTACAACACTGATTACATTTTGTTTCTTATATGATGGGAAATCAACCACTAATCCGTAATTATCATTTAAATTTTGGAGTCTACTAGGATTTGAAGGAGACTGGGTGTAGGAATGTAGGGCTCGTGGATTATGATATGATCTAACAAGTACTCTGATGGTCGTTCTTCTATAGGCCTCTATATTTTTGGGCCACGGCTGTGCTATAAAATGGCCCAATTATAAAAAGGTATAAGTTAAAAAAAAGGCTATTTTGTTAACCAAAAACAAAAATAACTCCCTTTTCAAAAACCCAATGTAGGCACGACAAAAAAAAAAAGAAGAAAATAATACTCTATTTGATTCTCGCAAATTAATTAATTTTATTATGGAGGCATCGTTAGTGTAGGACGCAGATATGAAGAGGAGGAGAGCTTTACCGGGCTGTGGTGTCAGGAACACAGTAATCGGACCCTCCGATTTCCTGTAAATTAAAAAAAAAATTCCTCTCAAGTAGAAATCGGACCCAGCGACTAGTATAACGAAATAAAAATAAAAAAAACCAACAAAGAAAACGGACCTTCCGTTTTGATGAAGACATATCGCACCGTCCGATTTCTCCCATGTGAATTTTGTATACAAGCAAAATGGACCCTCCGATTTGCTTAAAAATTTTTCAAAACAAAGAACTCGAAGGGTCCGATTTCTTCATTCCCACAATTCGGTGTAGCACCCCCACATTCCATAACCCGGCACAACACCTGCCCCTCTTCCATAACCAAAAAAATTAGGCTTTGATTCTTGCATGTAAACTTTAATTTATTTTTTGAAATTTTAATTATCTCTATTTAGTCTCCAAAATTTATAGAATTTTCATGTTAATCTTTGAAATAATTTTTTATGTACAGATATTAACGGAATGTTGACGTGAACAATTGGATGTAACATTAGATTTTATAAAACGACGACATTTGTTGTTTTAACACTCAAATAACTTAAAAACAACATCATAGTATTTATTAATTTTTTTCCTTTTAAAACAAGTGATCCAATATTATTTTTAGACTATTTGAGTGTTAAAACTAAAACTATATTATTTTATAGATTTCAGCATAAAATTTGACTATCTATATTTGCATTCTATTAATATTTGGGTGCCCAATATTGTCTTGAAAACTCATGCGAGTTAAGTTTACAAAATTAAAAAACTAAATTAAAGTTAACCTATAAATTTAGGACCTGACTAAAAAAAACGTAATGTAGGAAAAAACCATATATTTTGGTAGTAATTCTTTTGACGAAACGTGGAGACAAATATTATGAAATGAATTCTAATTAAGATCGAAACCTTAAAGTTTGAAATTAGTCTTCCAAACAATTAAACGAATAAGGTCAAAATAATCCAAATAAAGAAAATTGGAGTATGGTTACTCATCACTATGGTGCAAAATTTCAACCTAGCTTCCCATTATAACCGCATTCAACTTCGCCTTCTAGCCATAACAAACTTCACTCATCATAATCACAAACAACAAAACACAAAAAGAAAGAAGAAGACAAATTAAAGAAAAATAAAAATATTAAAACAATTTCCTAATTTTCATTTTTGTGTGATCCGAACTATCCTGAGCTTCCAAGTTTCTTCTCACACATACATCATCTTTGTAAATAAGAAACAACCTCAAAGAAAAGAAAATCGAACCTTGAAAATAAAGTAATAATTAATAAAAACAAATCAAATGCACCCTTATTCTAATCAACGCAATAATGGATCAAAAAGCAGCATCACCCCTTGGTTGATCCTAACCACCATCTTACTCTACATTCTATATTCTTCCAACCTTCTCCTATTCAACAACAATGACCAACAGGATTGCCCTCCCATCACCACCACCAGACTCGACGACACTGCAGAACAACAAATCCTCCAAATTAGTACCGACAACAACACATCCATGACCACATCAACCGAAGAAGAAGCAGCAGCAAGCAATGACAATGAGAATAAAGAAACAACAACACAACAAAAAGCTTCGAATGACGATAAAACAGAAGATGAAGAAGACGAAGAAGAAGCGATTACATCGTCCGAAGAAGAAGAAGAAGTGGAAAATAACTACCCCGTGGTGGTTCGGTTAACCCCAGAACAAACGGCACAAACAACCGAAACAGAATTAAAACACATTGTTTTCGGGATCGCCGCATCATCAAACTTGTGGGAACAAAGAAAAGAATACATCAAGGTATGGTGGAGACCAAAAGAAACCAGAGGCGTTGTTTGGTTGGATCAGAAAGTAACAACAACAAAAGACGAAGGGTTACCAGAGATTAGAATATCGTCGGACACGTCGAATTTCAAGTACACGAACAACCAGGGACAGAGATCTGCGTTGAGGATATCGAGGGTGGTTACGGAGACACTGAAGCTTGGGATGAAGGACGTGAGGTGGTTCGTGATGGGTGACGATGACACGGTTTTCATAGTTGACAACGTTGTTAGGATGCTTCAGAAGTATGATCATCGACACTTCTATTACGTTGGCAGCACTTCCGAGAGCCATATTCAGAACATGCATTTCTCATATGCCATGGCTTACGGCGGTGGTGGCTTTGCTATAAGCTACCCTTTGGCGGTGGAGCTCGCTAAGATTCAAGATCGTTGCATTCAACGCTACCCTGCTTTGTATGGAAGCGATGATAGGATTCATGCTTGCATGGCTGAGCTTGGTGTCCCTCTCACTAAGGAATTTGGCTTCCACCAGGTTTGTAAAAGTTTGATTATCTAATAACTAATTGATTATATTTAATCATTGTTAGAATATAATTATGATTATTTAGCATATCTGAATATTTATTATAGGAGATTACGTCTTTATTATTACGACTCTCTTAGTACTTATAAATATCCTTTTATATTGTATCATTTCAGACAACTTAAATAGACAACTAAAATACACTCAATAATACACTCAATAATACACAAATTCTTTCTCCGGTCTAATCTCTTGTTTCTAACAGTCATGATTATGATGTGTTGGTTGTGCAGTATGATGTGTATGGAAACCTATTAGGTCTATTAGGGGCTCACCCAGTGGCGCCACTAATTTCAATTCACCACCTTGATGTGGTGGAACCAATATTCCCAAGGATGAGCAGAGCAGAAGCAATGAGACACCTAATGGAATCTGTGCGTGAGGATTCAGCCAGCATAATGCAACAATCAATCTGCTATGACAAGACCAGATATTGGTCAATCTCAGTTTCTTGGGGCTATGTGGTTCAGATAATAAGGGGAATGTTGCCACCTAGAGAGCTTGAAATGCCTTCAAGAACCTTTCTAAATTGGTATAAGAGAGCTGACTACACTGCATATGCATTCAACACAAGGCCTGTTTTCAAACATCCATGTCAAAAGCCATTTGTTTACTATATGTCTAGAACTTACTTTGATTCATCAAGGAAACGAGTTATTGGTGTTTATAATCTTGATACCGCTGCTAAACCTCCTTACTGCCGATGGAGAATGCCTTCCCCAGAAATAATCACTTCCATTGTAGTTACAAAATCTCCTGATCCTCTAAGATGGAAAAAGGTATTCACATCTTTGAAATGGATTTTATTTTTATTATTTTTGTTGATAAACCACACATACTTGTTATGATTTGCAGTCACCAAGGAAAGATTGTTGTAAAGTTCTACCATCGCGTAATCCCTCAACTCTGTACATATGGGTGGCAAATTGCCGGGAAGGTGAAGTTATTGAGATGCAGTAGAATGTGACAGGGTACATATATTGTTCCAATCATATGTTTTTACCATTTTTGATCCTAAATATGTTTCAAGATACACAAGGAATGATGAATAAATTAAACGAGTCCTCCTAAAGGTGGAAATTGAGCTTCCAATGATATTACCAATTTGAGATGCTTCTTTTTTGTTCTTTTCATCTTTTTGGTCTATGTAAACTATCCAAGGATACATCAGTTGTGTAGTTTGTCTTGAAATGTATTGTAGTTTGTCTTCAAGTGAATATTAGAGTTTTCTTCCTCAAAGTGATCAAGGACACTGAATATTACAGTTTTCACTTGCCATCAATCCATAGTTCATTTTTTTTATATACATATAAAGGTAGTTATTTTTTGTTGCCACCAAATTGTATCAAATCTTGAGCAATTTTAGATATTATTCGTCTTTAAGGACGAAAGTGAGTTAAGTCAACTCATAAATCAGCTAATTTGACTTGTTAATTGTTCGATAATCAAAGCTCATGAGTTTGTAAGCTACGCTTGAGCATAAATTTGAACTCATATCTTGTATTTTATACACATATACAACAACAACAACAAAGCATTATCCCACTAAGTAGAGTCGGCTACATGAATCAAACGATATAAATATACATATATATAATTATGACAAAGGATATAAATTATAATTGATAAGGTTTTTATTTATATAGAATTATAAATTATGTTCATGATATTTGAGTTCGTGAGTTTTTGGTGAGACGAACTTGAACTTTATAAATATACTCAATTATTAATAAGTCGAGTAATGAACTAAGCTCAATTTTCGTGAGCTGAATTTAAACTTAAATTAAACTCAGCTCGACTCACTTCCAACTACCATACTCTTCGTATTTTGAATTTTATTGACGACTTTTCATGCTCCTAAAATAAACGTTATTTTGTCAAATTATTTATGGTAAAATCACGTTGTACAGACAGAGTCATAAATTCAAGGATTATTATTTTTCTAACAAAAGAAACCGACTCATACGCAATAACTGAAATAAACTTTCCTTTGTTTTGGTGATCATATTATATACATTGATCTTTAACATAATATATTACTTTATAGATTTGGAAAATAAATATGCACTATAAAAAGATGGGAACTCATTATTCATATAACATATTCAATTATTCATATTCAGTTTTCCACTTGAATAGTGAATTTAATTTCCATCTTGGCACTCTGTGGAGCAGAACATCGGCATGGAAATTTGAGTTTGGAAGAACACAGAAAACATTCTGTTCAAACTGCAAACACATGCACTGGAGTCTGAAGGTGGTAGCAGATGTTTAACAAAGATGAAGATCATAAGGTCATTTACTGTTGCAAAGGATAAAGCAACCATTTGCATTAAGAGAAACAGAGCTCACATTTACACCGAGATGGTGAAGGAGGAGGGACTAAAAGGATAGAAACAAAGGCTTAAGAGTTTTGAAGATGCACCACCCGTTATCTTTCCTATAAAACAAAATTGATAACCAGGCACGTCACAGCATGGTTTTGTGTTCAGAAAAATGAGCTCCATTTTGCTAACCTCCAGAACTTCATATCTCAGAACCATTTCTAACAGAACATTCGGGGTCATCACTCCTTTCTGTCTCAGAACCGGTGCTTGGGACAGACCATTGGTCATCCATTTTTCGATTTGGAGATGGACTTTTTGAGACTGGATGAGTGTAAGGATCGTATTTCTGCGAAGCAAGGAAGTCTAGAGCTGTAACCACATCGGCCGTGTTAGGCCGCATATTAGGCTGCTCTTGTAGACACATCGCGGCAATGGCAAGAGCTTGGTACAGGCCTCTCACTGGATATTTACCTTCAAGCAATGGATCAACCATCTCTGAGAATCTTTTCCGGTCTTTGAATAAAGGCCTTGCCTGCAGAACAAATATATGGCTTGTAAGGTAATGTTTTAGGATGGAAAAAAAAAATGTTTTTGGGTAAAGTATATTTTTTGTCCCTGAAGTTTAGCAAAAATTTTAAAAATACCCTTAAGTTTTATTTTGTTTTAATTTTGTCCTAGAAGTTTTCGATTTGCATCAAATATACCCTTAACGGCTAAATTTTCAAAAAAATTAAGACCAATCTAACAATAATGCATGAAAACTATGCTTGATTTGCTTGTGTTGAGAGTTGTTCTTATGAAATTGTTGTTGAATTGGTCTTAAATTTTTTGAAAAATTAGCCGTTCGGGGTATATTTGATGCAAATCGAAAACTTTTAGGACAAAATTGAAACAAAATAAAACTTAGGGGTATTTTTGAAACTTTTGTCAAACTTCAGGGACAAAAAATATACTTTACCCAATGTTTTTTGACAGCTTAGTTAGCTCATTTATTTGCCAATAAACCAGCAACTTTTCAAAGTTGAATTTTTTCTCTTCATTATCATCAATTCACTGATTGAAACAACACATAAAGATCAATGCTGACAAAGGAGCTCAAAAGAAAATGTTGGGGATTATATCAAGTGCTATTTAGTCCTTGCAGGATTCTGTACCAGAACACTTACCACTCAATATTAAACAGGCATAATGAGACTGAAAGCTTGAGTTAATCAAGACTATGAGCATAACATCTGAACCAACTTTGTGAAACAACATTACAATTTTGAGCATTAGTGAGATATAAGATTTTTCATTAGTTTCTAATTGGAGTTTCCTTTGTGTTTGTTGAAGGGAATTTTGGCATGAAACTCAGCTAGACAAATTTTTAACAAGGACAATCACTATAAAAGATGGGATATAAAATCAACAAACAGATGCAGCTTAAAATAGTAAGGTTAATAGGTAAAAGAGCATTGACATACCCATGCAACTAGATTTTCTTCCTTTTCAGGTCTTCTATGGTCAATGACTTTCCTTCCTGTGATGAGCTCCAAAAGAACAACACCAAAGCTGTAAATATCAGACTTGAATGTCAACTGACCCGTCATTGCATAATCTGGAGCACAATAACCATATGTGCCCATAACCCTCGTCGAAACATGAGACTTATCACCACTCGGGCCTACTTTCGCTAAGCCGAAATCAGACAATTTGGCATGATATTTCTCATCTAGCAAAATGTTAGAGCATTTCAGATCACGGTAAATGACAGGAGGCTTCATTTTATCATGCAAATACTCCAACCCCTTCGCTGCACCGGCCGCGATTTTCATCCTTGTATTCCAACTTATCGGTCTTTTTCCCGGTGGAAGATCTAAGGGAGCAAGCAACACAAAAAAATTAAGACAAGCATCACATTATTCTACTCCAAATGAATCAAAGTTATTAGGATGTGAGTATGTACCATGTAAATGGTGCTCCAAAGATCCCAATGGCATGTACTCATAAACCAATAGCCTCTGATCTCCCTCGGCGCAAAACCCAATCGACTTGACAAGATTAGGATGATCTACCAAACTCAAAGTCAAAACTTCTATAACAAATTCCCTAATTCCTTGAAGGCCATGAGGGTCAAGTTGCTTTATAGCTACAACCTACATCAATAACAAACAAACCTCAACCTCAACACATGACAATAGCTGAACTAGAATGATGCATCAACATTAATTTCTTTTTAATTTATTTGAGGTACTTTTTTGTTTCTTGACAAACCTGGTTTATGCTCTCCAAGTGGCCCTTGTAAACCTTGCCAAACCCTCCTTCACCAAGAAAACAATCAGGCCTGAAATTCCCTGTTGCAGCTGCAAGCTCATCAAAAGTAAAGGTCATCGCTTTGTTGACGTTGCTGGGGTTTCCATTGTTATCTCTCAAATTCAACTTCTTCACGTCCAAAGAAAGTTGATTTTCATCATCATTGGAATTGCCTTCTCTTTTAACATTCGCTTTCACATTCAAACCAACTCTGCCCTTATTCCTCTCTGCACAACAATCAAACCAAAGCAAACATAATAAGAGAGAAGAAAACGATTGTTATCAACACAAAAGGACAAAGCCCCTATTCGGATTATGGATTGGACCATTCCATTTCATCCATGCAAACAAAAGAAGAAACAGACAAAAAGAAAAGGAATATGAAAAAGTTTAAGCCTTTAGAAATATCTAACGCATCCATGTTCAAAATTCACCATCCTACACAATTTCCAGACACAAACAAACACAACACAATCAAATTGACAAGTACCATCGTCTTCGCATATGCCACTGCCACAAAATTGGAAAAATTTTCCTGGAAACATGTCTGAGAGAGGAACAAAAACATGACTTTATGAATTAGGACACAAATGGGAGGTGAGATTGAACAGGATCATATGAAACCTGAAAGTATATTTTATTTTAGCAAAATGCATGTGATTTGATTAGAAACAATGAAATAGTAAAAATATTTACCCTCAAAGGCATTATTTTTATTATTGTTGCTGTGTTTGGGGCTATTATTGCTATATACATTGCTGACTAATCTTTTTCGTGGTTTTCCTATGCAACGCAAGCAACCCATTCTTCTTTTTTTTTTTTTTTTTTGGTTCCCTTTTTCGCAAGAGACCCCAAACACAAGCACAAACACAAACAGAATCGAGAGTTTAGATGACTCCGGAAAAAGTGTCACAGGCTGTGTGTGTAAGAGAGAGAGAGAGAGAGAGAGAGAGAGAGAGATGTGGTGTTTTTTTTTAGCTGGGGTTTAATTTCAATATATATTTCTGGGTTTATACGCGGTGTACGTGAATTGCAAAAGATATATTGTGTGTAGCCAATTAGAGGAAGCCACGTGGAAGGAGAGAGGTCCTTTTCATCATGGGATTTTATATCTTTTGCACCTCAATGTGAATGAAACTAATTTTTTACTATGAGTCTTGTATGTCGTTATTTTTATATAAAATTAATAATTAAATTTTATAAAATTATTATTTAATAATTTTTATAATTTAAAAATGAAAAAATCTTGAGACAAGTAATTTTTGTGTTTTGTGGCTAGTACTTAATCATTAAAAGAAAAGTGAATAATCTCTCACTATTAGATGTAATCTCACACCATTAAAAATATTATTAATGGCCAATTAATGGTTACAAAATATAAAAGTTATTGGCCAATTAATGATTTCATATCTTTTACACCTCAATATGAATGAATTAAACTAATTTTTTACTATGAGTCTTGTATGTCGTTATTTTTATATAAAATTAATAATTAATTTTTATAAAATTATTATTTAATAACTTTTATAATTTAGAAATATGCAAAAGAACTGTAATTTGCTTTTATTTAAAAGCCATTATATGATATATTATGTACGAAATAAAATTGGCAACAATGAATGTGAATGGTGATAGTCAAACATTTTTTTTGTTTCTTTTTAGGTGCTGGAAAGCAAAGCTTCCTTTAACAGTATATTGTATATAATATAGTGAACAATTATATATTTGTATAAAAAATAAAAATATTATGTATATCCCAGAATTCAGTCAGTATGTATTGTTCTATTTATTTCGATGTGTATTTTATATAAAAATATTATTATAACATATTGAAATTTGTTAGACAAAGAATAATCTGGTCAACTTGTGAAAGGAAAAATAATCCACCTGAGTTATGAGGTATGAACTATGAAGTATGAAGTGTGAAGAGCAAGCCTACGCGTATTGCACTTATGGTTTTGTTCTTTTATCACTACTGTGCATTCCAACTAACGGTTATCTACACGTTACGGCTAATAATTTCATTTTCAAGATAGCTTTAATTTGATCCCAGCTAGGGTTACTACTATGCTGGATATATATATTACTGCTCCTGTTTAAAATTTGAAACAAAATTTTTATTATAAATGCTCTATTTTGTTGTAGTGTTACTATTCAAAGGTTATTATATACAGGTTCTTTTTCTAAATTTTTTTTTTTTTGCAGATAATTATTCAGATAGTAATACCCATAATTGTATATTAGCAGAAACCTACAATAATATAATATCATATTATTTTTGTTCTATTATATATAATGGCTTGAAATGAAAAGAGATCTGGTTCATAAAAAAAAAAGTAAGGTGTCTATCATTTAGAGACCAATCTTATATTCATTAATATACAAATTTAATCATTAAAATGATATATTATTAATATATATGTTAGTATCTATTTATTACAATACACTAATATAAGGTAAAGAATTTAATAATATAATGTAGTGGTGTTTCTTTTTTTTTCTACAGAAAAAAGACATATTATTAGGAATATATGTTGGTGGTTGGATGAATAATAATGTGGCGACTATCTTGTTTGATATCAGAATATGATTTAATGATAGAAGGCATTTAAGGTGATAATTACAACCATACTCATACATATACGTGCATGTCACTAAACTAAAACTTAAAGTATATGTCTTAATAAGATTAGATTGATTGATATTACATGTTAAGTTTAGCAAACAAATTAAATCCAAAGGGAAAAGAAAAAGGTAAATGATGTCATCGCTTTGAAGAGAGCATAAAAGTTTTCTTTTCGAAAAAGACACATCAATTGAATATTTGGATCTTAATGTAAAGATTATAAACACGTCATTGACATGGCACATGCCTATCCACTATATATATATAAGAAGAAATATTCCTGAGTAATGAGTATGGATAGTTTTATCTGCACCTACTCTTCAACCTAGTTGGTTTATTTATTCATTATTACTTTAAGAAAATAATATTGTTTTAATTTTAAGTTAAATGATATATATACTGACACTAGTGCTTGCTGCTTACTTTTTTTTTTCTTTTTTTTTTAATTTTTATTGCTTACTAGTTAATTTGTTGGGTGGGAGCAACATTGCTCATTTTCTTGTTCAATGAGAAGATTCTCCACTATCATTTGAAAGGTAGAGCCATACAATATTGAGAAGGAATTTTGAGAAGGAGGGTTAGTAGGTAAAAAGAATAATAATATGCATGTGCACCACCATGAACGGTGTGGAGTATTTGATGACCTAATTCAATAGGGTCCCAAAGTGGAACTATTATGTCATATTGGATACGACCCATATACTATTCAACTTTACACTAAATTATATTTATGTTCATGTTGGAGCTCCTATCCTCCTACTCGCATTATTCATAGATTCCAATAATTCACGCTCTTCATTTTTTTTCTCTTTCTGTTTCCTAATATATTTACCTTAAGAAAAGTTCTTAGAACATAGAGAAAGTATATCTTCCTTCTCATCACCAATTGGTCACTACAAAAATACTTAAAAAAAGTGAAAAGACAAAAAAGATAAATAAGTAATTATAATTAAATATGAAATAAGAAGTTTGTATTCTATAAAAAACGATAAAATGTTTATAGTAATACTAAAAGGACAAAAAAATATCAGAATTTATTTTATTTAGTATTTATTAATTATTGTTAAAATTATTTTATTAGTTAATTTTTTTTACTAAACCTTCACGAAATCTTTATTACATCAATCGGAGTTCTGAGAGAGCTTCTTTTGCAAAAAAGAAAAACAAAATAAATAACTTTTAACTTTTTCTTCATCTAATAAATAATAAGTCCTTTGATTAGTTCAAATTAAAAATATTTTGACAGTTTTATTCCACTTATACATTTATCATACATCTAATATATGCATCAAATATTTAATTTAAGACAAGAAAATATAAGATAAATCTATTATCCAAACAGTACACTTAAAATATTTTTGAAGTTTTTAATGATTTTTTAATATATGTGAATTTTGCCTCCAAAAGTGACATGCATGTATCTTTGGAAGGAGAAAGTAGAACAATTACGCGGAGACAAGCATACAGATGGTGGCAGGTAGGAGAATGTATTATTAATTAATTAATTAATTAATTAATGTATGACATCTGCCACTAAGCTGTAAGGAACTAAAATTAGGATGATGAGTAGCGAGGTAGGTTGGTACATGAAATCAAGTAATATGGATGCGCTCGCCGCTCTGTCTTTAAAGTAGGTCCCCCACCATGCAAGCTTAGCTTCTTGCTTGCTTTCAACCAAGCTAGCTAGCTAATTGGTTCCCATACAACAACTACAAGTAGCTCTATTAAGTAGTCAGTTTGGGTTAGTCGAGTGGTCATTTCACTCGTCTGATTAAATAAGTGTCGAGAATTTTAATTTTATTTTGTGTATACGTAACAATTTATTAGTTAATGATAAATCTTTAAATAAAATTAAAATCTGTCATAAATTAATTTTTGACTACCAATTAAATTTGGAGATATCGTAAGTAACCAAAAATTAATTCTCTTGTGTTATTTCATTTCTTGAGATAGATCTAACTAAAGAAAATGTATAAATACAATAATATTGAGAAGATAAAAAAAAGTCATAATTTATTTTATTTAATATTTATTAATTATTATAATAATTAATAAATATTTTATTTTATTTTAATTATTTTTTATTATCAAATATTTTTGGTGTTGATGGATGTTGCTTACTTGCTTCCAACCAGCAGCGCCAATAATTAGTTTCAATTGCGGTGTCTAGATCATTAATTATTATTTATTATTATTGTTGCAACCAGGAGTTCGCAGCATGTTCATTCACGGCCGAAACACAATCCCAGCTAATAATTAATCTGTAGGAGAACAATATTCAACAACCAATTAAAAATAATTATAGTGTTCCGATTGATGTTTCCTACGTTGTTCCATCGCAATTTGTTGGCATGCAACCATTTATATTAGTGGATACGACATGGCTTTTTGTTAGTGTGTTAGGAACTTAGGATTGTGTATATATCAAAGCATAAAAAATACTAACTGTTATGGTTGTTGTCATTATTATTAGTAGCACAAATTCCTAATTAAGTATGGAAACATAGAGCATAAAAAAATATAAGTAAATAAAAAACATCTTTTTTTTAAGAAAAAAATATCTTCTAAAAAAAATATAAATTATATCTTTTTAAAAAAGATGTTTTTTAATTTTTCTAATACTTTTACTTTTACTATTAGAAATTTATCAAACACACTAAAAAATAAAAAAAAAAGATTTGTTTTCATTAAAAAATATTTTTTTTATCAATTTAATGACACTCAAACAAACACTAAAATAAAAATAAATAATTAATTTCTTGTTTCTTATAAGCAAATGAATTTCAACTTTGTTTCATAAACTAATTCATTTATAATTTTTTTTTCAATAAAGCTACATGCCTAAATAATTTTATTAACTAGGTTCTAACTAAATGAGATTCTTGCATTTCTTTTCTAAATGAAATATGGTTGGTGTTATCTTCTTAATTTTTTTCTTAACAATATTTTTGTCATCGTTATTCTTATAGTCTTCTTCTTTTTCATTGTTTTCTTCTCTTGTTTGATTTTTTCTTTTTTTTTCTCTTTATTTTTCTTCTCATCCTCCTTTATTATCATCATCGTCATTGACATCTTCGTGTTTTTTTCTTTTATAGAAGTTCAAAAAATTAGAACACTGAAATTTTGATGTAAACATACAAATTTTAGTATACAATACAAATTTTTAAAGGATCACATTTAAATTATTGGTACCCAACTAACAAAATATATACAACACAAAAATTTTGGTACATAGCATATAACAAAAAAAATTTTTATGCCAACATATAAATTTTTTAAAGATCACAATTGATTCACTCAACTAACAAAATATATTCGTAGTAAAAATTTTTGTACTATGTGTAAAAATTTCTATGCTATATCGATAAAATTTTACTATGTGCAAAAATTTATGTACTATATGTACATATTTATGTGCTATATTAATAAATTTTTATGCTATTCAACAAATATTTATATGCTAAAAAAAATATAAAAAAGAGACACATAATGACACGTGTTTTAGATTTGTGCCAACTTAGTTAGATTGAATTACAAAAACACTTGTATGTATAGTATTATTATTTTTTTATACATAAAAACAAACATTTTATTCATAAAATAATCATATAAATAAGTAAAAGACATTAAATTTAAGTCTAAAATAGACAATCATATATTTTCAAACATAAATTTTTTTAATTATTTGGTCAAATATAATATTTTACCAGTTAATATTTTGTCTCGTATATTTTTTTGTCCTACTTAAAAAAATAATAAAAAATTACACTTGACAATATAAATTGAAGAATAAGATCAATTCCATATATTCTCTATGGTCAGTATGGTGAACTAAATCCGGACATTCAATTTATAGAATATTAACATATAAAAATGGAGATAAATTCTTGTTTGTTTCTAAAATTACATAAAAAAATATTGCAATATTTTGAGATTTTTTTTTCTTTTTTAAATAATCTGAATCCTTCTCTAATTTAAAAATATTTAATGAATAAAATATTATTCTCGATATATCTGTTCATAAATAAATTATAACTACACCACCTATAAAATTGGACGAGGGAACAAAACACTAAAAAAAATACACTACAAGGAATTATAAAATTAATCAAACAACTTCTAATTATAGACATTATATCATAAACTTACTCATATTACACACTCCCACACCCAACACTTAAGAGTTTTTATCCATTATTTGATTTTCATCAAATATATATATATATTGTACACCGGAGGAAAGCGTATTTATTAAAAGGCTAATTTTTTTTATATTAATTAAATATATGTGTAATACATTGTTATTGAAAAATTAGGTATTTTTTGTTTTATTTATTTTATTTAAATCGGATGGTCCGATTTGTTTGATGAAAAAAATAAATTACGAATCGGAGGGTCCGATTTGCTTGAAGAAATCCAAATCGACTTTGAGGCTAATTTTTTTTATATTAATTAAATATATGTGTAATACATTGTTATTGAAAAATTAGGTATTTTTTTTATATGGTGTTTTATTTAAATCGGATGGTCCGATTTGTTTGATGAAAAAAATAAATTACGAATCGGAGGGTCCGATTTGCTTGAAGAAAAAATTAAACTCCAAATCGAAAAGTCCGATTTTAACATTAATTTTTTTTTTATTTTTGAAATCACAAATCGGATCATCTGATTTGTGATTGTTTGTATAAAAAACAAAACAATGCAAATAAATCAGTGCCTCTTATGTGTATCATCTTATAGCCAAATAAAATACCTCTCTCCTCACATCATATTATCACACACGTTTTTTTCTTCCGCACGAAAAATCAAAAGCGACGGTTTGAAAGCATAATCATGGACAAAAATATTCCATAGTATCTGATATGCACTACTTTTATGTAGAAATAAATAATTTTTTGAGGCATAAACACAAAATAGTAAAGTACATAATATAAGGGAGGTTTGAACTTTGAACAAGTGATTCCACATGTACAGTAGTAGGTGACCACGTCATAAAGAGGGACAACAACATGACGGTAATAACTCTACTCTATCTACTGCTAGGCATGCACGCATGCAATGAAGGAGACGTGAAAGAGTAACACCTTCACGGATCCATTTAAGTTCACACTTTAATAATTCACAACCATAGCTGCCTACCATTTATCTAGATCCCTTTATCGCCTTAAAGTTTCAATAACATTTTTAATTCCACGAAGTAAAAAGCCTCGTATGTCTAGCATAATTAAGACACCTGGGAGCTTCTTCTAGAAGGCACGTTTACGTTACGTGGTTTAATTGTCCGATAATACAAAACACAAGCAGCCAGAGGCACTGGTATACTGCTAATACTAGTCTAATGAACCCACTCAAATAATAACCATAACCTCATTGAACTCCCATATCATCATAGGCCTAGCATTTTTGTATACTCGTACAAAGTTCACATACATATTAATAATTAATTTATTATGAACCAAAACATGCTATACATATACAAGTTAGTGAAGTTACTCAATTTTATATTCAAATTCATCCCATTCATTTAGTTTATGCTGCAAAATTTATTATCTTATTCTTCTTTCTCGTCTTCCTCTTATTTTTTCTTCTTCTTCTTCTCCTTTTTTTTCATCTTTTTTATTATCATCATCGTCACTACCACCATACCACCATATCCATCTCCTCCTCCTCCTCCTGTTTTTTTTAGTTGAATTTCTTTGATTTCCTTCTTTCTTTTCTTCTTCCTCTTCTATTATCATTATCGTCCTCACCAACAATACTAATATTTTGCTAAATCTTTATTGATTTTGATCCTCTATGGTGATCGAATGAACCGAAAATATTATCAAAACAAAACTATTGTAAATACCAAATAAACCGAAAATAGTCTATTATATAAATTCAAATTCAAAAACATCTGCGTTTCGAATGAATCAAAAATATTATCAAAACAAAATTATTGTATAATATCAAATGAACTGAAAATTGTCCATTATATAAATTCGAATTCATAAACACTTGCATCTCGAATGAATAAAAAATTAGCTCAAAACAAAACTATTGTATAATATTAAATGAACTGAAAATTGTTCATTATATAAATTCGAATTTGATGATAACGATAACGATGATACGTATTAAAAGAAGACAATAATGATAAAGATGACGACGATGATAAAGGAGAAGGATGAAAAAGAAGAAAGATACAAAATTTCAATAACAAGAGAAAGAAAAAAAAGAAAAAGAAAATAGAAAAAAAAAAAACGTAACCGGATGAATTTGGATGCAAAATTGATTGGACATGGAGAATTACTCTATTTTGTGCCACCAATGCGTCAATATGAAGATATGTATAACCAATTATTTATCTTTTCTCTCTTTTTGGGTAAGCCATTGGATTTTTTTTTTTTTCAAGTCCAATGAAATAGACCATACTTGTTTTCTTCGTTCTTTTTGGTCATCAAATTAATTTCTTCTTCAGTGCCACAATCGATATTTCTCGAAATAACTAGTGGGCTTATGGCTTGTGAATGGATTCAGGCCCAAATACAGGTCCAGCCCAACATTACCGAAAGCAACACAACATCCAAGCAACGACGTCGTTTCGAACAAGTTGTTACGACTGTGGTGTTAGTTATTTTTTAACTCAGCTGGAACGTGGAAGGCTGGAAGCTACAAGCAGAATCGCCAAGAGCTACCATAACCCAAAAAAAAAGAAGGTTCGAGAACAAATAAAACGAATACAAGAAATGTTGCGATCGTTGGTTGCAAAACCTCACAGTTCCCAATGCTTTATCTTCAACCTCTCGCAGAAGTTACTTCACGGAAACGGCGCAGCTCAATTCCGAGCAACGCGCGCATTCACGCCGCGTTCAGTTGCCGGGGTGTCGCCGCCGTCGAAGGCGATCGTGTACGAGGAGCACGGGCAACCCGACGCGGTGACGAAGCTGGTGGAGTTTCCAGGTGTGGAAGTGAAGGAGAATGATGTGTGCGTGAAGATGCTGTGTGCTCCCATAAACCCTTCCGACATTAACAGAATACAAGGCGTGTATCCCGTCAGGCCAGAGCTACCCGCAGTTGGTGGCTACGAAGGCGTCGGAGAGGTTTACTCCGTCGGCTCTGCCGTCACTTCTCTCTCTCCTGGTGACTGGGTCATTCCTTCTCCACCGTCCTTCGGTGCGGTCTTTTCTTTCTCCTTTCCTCAATTTTAATTCACTTGCATTTTTTCTGTTTTGGAAATTTATGAGTTTTTAGTTTTGGTTCATTTTCAATTTTATGCTGTCTTGCGTATTTTGGTTCAAGTGACTTGACACTGGTTATTCTTATGTAACCTCTTGAATTTGAGTACCTAATTTATTTATCTGAATATTTTTACTGGAACGTTTAATTTTTATGAAGAAAGTTTTTGTGGTATTTCAATGGGAATGGAGTAATTGGTGAAATTCGCTTTTATGCTTCCTTCATTACTTATCAGTTATCATATTGTTTCTAAGAAAACTTTTGATTGTATGTTATTTTGGGTTTGACAGGGACATGGCAGACATACATTGTGAAAGATCAGAGTGTATGGCACAAGATAGACAAGGGCGTGCCTATGGAATATTCTGCTACCATCACTGTTAATCCCTTGACTGCTTTTCTCATGCTTGAAGACGGTGTTACTTTGAGCTCAGGCACTGCTCTTTCTGCAATTCCTATATTATATATAATTTTATTCTGTGTGTTTCATTAATTGATATTTATTTGTGCCTGTTTAAACTTTGTGATTCTGGATATGAACAGGGGATGCAATTGTGCAAAATGGGGCTACCAGCATGGTTGGGCAGTGCGTCATTCAGCTTGCAAAATCACGCGGTATTCGCAGCATAAATATTATAAGGGACAGGTGCTCATTTGAAGGTTCATTGCAACTTTCTGAGCTTCTGAATTGTTATTATAGATGACACTTTGCTTTTATAGTGAAAGCTTGTCCCTCTTTTTATCCATAATAAATAGTAGATAACACTGAACACTTTCTTGCTCCCTTGTGAAGATATTCTTACATTTCAAATCTTTCTACTACAGGGCTGGGGTTGATGAAGTGAAAGAAACTCTTAAGAATTTGGGTGCTGATCACGTTTTCACTGAGAATGAATTGGAAGTGAAGAATGTAAAGAGTTTCTTGGTATATATCATTACTCCTGATGGATTTGATCTTTATCTTTATTTTTGATGATTAGCCTTCACGGGGATGCTAAGGAAGCTGACAAAACTTATTTTTCTTTACTGTTGCAAGAAAAAAAAAATGATTTTTGAAGAATTGTTATCTGTATTGATTTCAAATCAACTTATTGTGTCAAATTGACATGCTAGAATGATATACCTGAACCTGCACTAGGATTCAACTGTGTTGGTGGCAATGCTGCTTCTCTGGTTCTCAAATTTTTGAGGTATGACGTGTCAGACTTGAGATGTTGGATAAAGACTGGGTTGGCCTAGAAACTCTGTTTTGACTGTACATCATTTTTCATTTTATTCCAATAATTTTATGCAGACAAGGAGGAACTATGGTGACTTATGGTGGAATGTCTAAAAGGCCTGTTACTGTCCCCACCTCAGCCTTCATATTTAAGGTATGGCAGGAACTTTTGATCATTGCCTGCGTGCCCTAAATAATGACCATGAGCCAAGGAATCCCATGTATCATGACTTATTTGTGGCGAATTTCTTTCAAATGCCATGTGCCTATCTACTTACTAGCATAGCACACTGCTCGTTTATTAACTTTAACAATGATCTGGAATCTGAAAAACAAATCATATTTGCAGGAACTTTCCTTGAGGGGGTTCTGGCTGCAGAAATGGTTGAGCACAGAGAAAGCTGTAGAGAGCAGAAGAATGATAGACAAGCTTTTGGGTCTTGTACATGAGGGCAAGTTAAAATACAAGTAAGCCTTCTATCTTTAATGGGGAAAACACATTTATACTTCTCACTCAGTTGATTGACCAATTTCATTCGCTGGTCACCTTGTTTACTTTGCAGCATGGAGCTGGCTCCTTTTAGTGATTTTAATACATCATTGGATAAGGCTCTTGGAAAACTTGGGAGCCAACCTAAACAAGTGATCAAATTCTAAACGTCGGATTTTTGGAGAGGGAGTTTGCATTTGTCTCTTATCTGTCAAGTATCAACCCAAATCTTTGTAGAACCTCATTTGTATACTACGTGGATATAGTTATCTAAATAATACGTTGTCTTTAGTCAGTGTATCGTGTCTGTTTTTCATGCTTGATGCAACCAATATAGAAATTCTAATTCAAGCCCGATTACGTAAAACTGATGTGTGCTATTTTTTTATTCGCGAACTACTGTTTGGCTCCTAAATGATTTTATTGTCGTATGTAACTTTTTCTATTGATGCACTAAACCAATGTCATTATGAAATTACGTATAAAACTGAAAAACCTAAAAGCAAATAAATTGAAAGGAAATGTTTTTTATCTCTCGCAGCATATGTGACCGTGTAAACAAATAATTCAAACACGGGGCAGGGCAGGTAAAAAATAAATAATTTTTTTCCAATGAAATATGAAGTAACTAATGCTTCAAATAAATGGCAGAGCAAGCCATACAAATTATTGTATTTTTTGGTGACAAATATTATTAAGCTATGATTGATCATAGAATCACCAATGAACTCTAAAATATTATCTTTGAGCTCGAAAAATTCAGGGACCTTAAAGTTGATGAAACCTACGAATCTTTGCATTCTTTGGTCAGAATGTAGTCCACTGCCTCTTCTACACTGTCAACAACCTGCAGAAGCGAAATTCTATTATAAATAATACTCACCCCAAAGTAGTGGCAGCCATGGCCATGAAATAAACTATTGTTTATCCTTTACAGTGCATCTAAATCAAATTGCTTATCCATTTAGTTTTAAGCAGGCTGCCTACTTCTTGTTACCATCTATGCATCTAGTGTAGAAGAGAAAACATGTGTTTCTCCAAAAAAAAATAAAAAAAGTAAAATACAAAACATAAGCCCGTATCTAAGAAGAGCATGAAGGAGTTACCAGATCCGCTGGGAATTTGTGATGATTTTCCTTCCCCTTGAATACTCCAGTTCTCGTGAGAATAGAAAACCAAGGATGGCCAGTCTGAAATGCATAGTTTCATTCATAGCATCATTTGTTTGCATATAGCTTTATGTATTATACTAGTGAAGTCTAACTTCGACAGACATACCTGTCGTGCACCCCTAATGTCAACTGCAGGATTATCTCCAATCATGTAAAGTGTTTTAAAATGTTGAGCATTGTTATGATTTTTAGCAGGGACATCATTGTAAAACAGCGGAACAAGTTGTCGTAACACAATCTCTGCATTCTGGAATACAGATGGATTAGGTTTGCCAAAACTTGTGTAATCCAGAGGTTGAGAGTGAATACTGCATACAAAGCTTTCCATGGTTAGAATTGGAGACATTATCATGGAACTAGATAAAATTGACCATAGTCTTGGTTGTCTGCTTAAAAGCTTCTTCATCAACATTCAACAGTAAGATAATTGGCAGTCTTACCTATTGAAGATGGATTCTAATGCAATCCTGAAAGCTCCCATTCCCAGACGTTCAGAAGGAAATGCAGTCTACCTTTTGTGGGACCTTGTCAGTGATCATAGTACTATATAATACTTCAACAGGATTCCACATAATCTCTATCTATCTGCAAAATTATCTGTAGCAAACATCAACCAACCTGGTATTCAAGGTCATCATTTGCAAAATATAGACTTGGTTGTGGTCCAGTATTTCTTCCGGGCAGGCCTCCTGTTTTTAATATGTCGCATAGAACCTAGATGAGAAGTCTTGGTTAGTAACCGTCTCACCGATCTACCAATTCCATTAAAATATCAAATCAAAGAACTTTAAAAATCCTAAAGTAGAGATTGTTTATTTGTTTTCATTTCGAGGAAAGACAAACTAAGCAATTATTCAAGTATATGATTTCTAAAACTATTAACGCTGACAACAGCTTAAGAGTATCAATGTTAAACCGAGTTGAATGTACTCATTTACGATCTTTAGCATTTCCTGTTTAGCTATGAAGTGCAAACAAAGTGATGGCCTATGGGTTGCCCAAACACAAATACCACCTTCATTTACTCACACATAATGGCCATGAGCCCAGAACCACCTAGTAGGTAACAACAAACCCCATAAGATACCAAAATCACTTTATATTTATAAACCAATTATGTTGTTTCATGTCATTTGCAAATCACACTGCTTTGTAAAAATGAAATGGTTGCACGATGGTTAAACTTTCCATTAACTTTTTATGTTTATAGACTTATAGTAAAAGCTATTTAATTAATTTATTATTCTTCATAAACTGTGATTCAAATTTTATACAAATAATTCACATGGATCAGACACAAAATCATTGTAACCTGTATGTCCCTGCTCCAATCAACAGGGTCACTAACTATGAATGCTGCTTGAACCCTTTCAGAGAAGACATCATTCCTTGGAGTGCTCTCATTAACCTTTATATTCTTGGTAGTCCATTTCTTGTATGGGGCCAATGGATCAATATGTTCAAAGCATGATGCATATTCATCAATTGTAAGAACATTTCTGAAGGAGAAAAAGTAAATTAGGAGAAAAAAAATAATCAGGCATTATAGATGCAAATTGCTTAACAGTTCCATGAAATATCAGACTGAGACAAAGCAAACCAATCATCTAAGAAACTTACTTAAAGCCATATTCAGACATCACTGCAGCAGGTTCCCCTTTTCCCGCAGCAACAACAAGCTCATTCTCAAATCTGTAAATTGAAATTTCTATGATGATAAATCTAACAATAAGAGTAGGACTGATGGCCCCAAACTGTATATTAACCACCTTACTGGTTCCACCGTAGTTTATTCATTTCTGCCAACAGATGATGTAATATACATACCTGCTAGCCAATTGCCTAAATGGTGAATGACCCTGTAAAACCTGCACATTGATCACATTTATATCTGTTCAGGCCACAAACCCTTCGCACATTCGAAAGAGAACTCAATGCTAAAGCACAAAAAGGCATTCGCTGGTATTTTCAGAGAGACATCTACATACAGAAAAAACAGACCAGAAAATAGCACAATACAAGGCATGAGGAAGAATGGTTGGTTATGGTTAATAAAAACACTGCAGATTTCCTAAAATACCTGTGCAGGTGAGATGTTTATACCCAATATTTGACTCAGCTCAGAGGCCCTTTTAGCTTCAGGAAAACCACCACCTGCATGAAACATAAAACTAATATCACAATAAAAGTGGCATATCAAAATTCCCACGTACCTGAAATTCAGAAACTAACAACACACAGCAAGAACGCACTATGACACAACTTCAAACATATGGCATAAAATCAGAAAGAGAACTCACCATTGGTAAGGAAGACATAAGGGACTCTGAGTCTACCTGAAAACAAAAATCAGATCAACAAAATTCATCACTCCTTAAAGGCTTAAATGCCGGATAAGAAATGAATACAGAAATTTAATTACTCTAATTATTAACTATTTGTTATTATAGTTACCAGTGGAATCGTATAATCTTCTTAGCGCTGCCGGAGAACCGCCGACCGGGGAGTTTCCGAGGAGAATGACTCCATCGATGTCGAACGCAATGCCAAAGGAAGGGCTAATACAGCAACAACATCGTTACCGAACTCAAATCCGAAAACTGAAGAATTCAAAAAGATATAAATGAGAAATAGAAGGTTTCAGTTTTGACGAACCGTTGTTGCGATGGCGAAGAGAGCTGAGAAAATGAGCGAGAAGGTGCTAGAGACGAGAACGTAGTTCGCTTCCTCACTTCGCTCTGCAATGCTTTCCTGAAGAGATGGAACCTCGCCATCGTTGATTCGTTTCTGTGTTTTCCGATCACCAGAGTGAACTACCCTGAGCTCAAGTTAGTTACCAGAAAACCACCGAATCATAACGGGTTCCCCAAGATTGGGCTTAGCCCATATAGGAGCCCAATATGAAAATCTCATATCTAGCCCACAACACCAATTCCTTCTTTGGGCTAAAAAGCTTACCAATTCATTTCACTGTTGTTCAAAAAATATTTAAGCGTGGGAATATACACGACCAAAAAAAAGCGTGGGAATATAGAATTCTATCTTCTAGATAGAGGCTTTTTTTAGTGTATATGAAGTATTTTTGTTAAATTAGTGTTTTAATTAGGGGAAATTGAAAAAATTATCATAATTTAGGGATTTTATTTGACCTGCATGTTCAAATTTTAAACGAAAATAAATATCTTATAACAATATTGAAGTTATTTTCTTCTATTATTTAAGATTGAGTATAACATAAAAATATTCGGAACCTCCAATTTATACATTTACTTAGCCTAATTACATCTGGGATAGCTATTACCTGATCACATCGATGTTACCAAACTTTTCAATTATTAATAGCACGGTTCCGAGTAGAACTAGTTTCTACTCATCGTGAAAGAGAAACAAGTAAGGAAGCAATATACAAAACAACAATGTTTTTTAAACCTCATTTTTTCCATCTTGCGGCTGCATTAGGTTTTTTCCTTGGTCCACGGCTAGATTCGGTGTATGTTTCAATTCAATTACTCCTCTTACTTTTTGGCTTAGCTTGGGCTTGAGCTTTTTATTATTTTATATTAATGTGAACATGCAAATTGAAATCGGGACAATAATTTCCTAAACCAAAAGGACATTCTTTCTTGCTAATAATGATCTCTGCTAAATCCAGAATCCATTTCTTTTTTCTTTTTACTGTTTCATGCAAATTTGTATTTTTCTATCTGACACGGATTTTTTTCTATCTGACACGGATTTTTTTTTTTGTTTTATTCTTCTTCATCGTTATTTCCAAATTACACAGCTTTCAGCTTTGTAAGTTATAACAATTGTTTTCTTAATTTCCTATACCCTAATAAAATACTAAACTATATGATTGATACGACGATCCAAACTTTTACTATAATAAATATCATATATGAAAGGGTATGGTCTAGCCGGCCGACCCTCCTCAATTAATACTAAATTATACTAGCCACCATACATCAGAACAAAAAGTTATTTCAATTATTGCAAAGTCAAGCTGATGAATTTGATATATAGAGCTTCTTACTTCACTGACTTCATCATTCGAGTGATGGCATCACTGACGTACAAAGCTGAAATGCTTCGGGAGGAAGGAACCATGAAATTGTTTGTTGAAAGCACTCTTAAAAAAATAATAATATATATTTATTATCTGTAATGAATGTAATCTAGATTCTAAAATATAGTCAACATACACTATATACATAATCTCTATTTCAAATTTTTTCACGTGAGACCAGTTAATACTCAAAATGACTCTTGAAATTTGATTTCTGACTTAATTTAGCCCTCGAATTATCAATTGATTCAATTTGTACTCTGAAATTTTGAGACGTGGCATAAGTTGGCCCTTTTGTCTATTTCCTGGCACATATAGTTGACACCTGGCAGCATCAACGGTTGTTTGACGTTGCCAGTAATTCCGTTGCCGGCGTCTCATCGTCGCTTTTGGCCCCTGTTTCCGGCCTCCTATCATGTCATCTGGATCTGCCCGCCCCTTGTTTGTGTGCCGTCGTCTTCTACCTCTTCTTGTGCTTTCTTATTCTGTTTGCCTTCACCATCTTCTGGTTTGGCTTCTGATTCATCGTCACTGTCACGGTTGTGGATCAGCATCTACTTTTGCTCTGACTCTGTGTATTCTGGTTCTTCTTCGCCGTCGCGGTCGCGGTGTTTGGGTTGGTCATCTACCTCCACTCCTCCTCTGAATCTTTCGCTGCTCGTGCTAGGATGCTTTGAGTGGCCCTGATTTGCGTAGTGCTAGGTAAATAAGTGCAAAAAGTTTTCAACTTGGTCTACAGCAACACCATGTGCGCATAGCGTCGACAATTACCAAAAGGAGTTGCCGATTACCAAAATTTTCCTTTAAAAAAAAAGAAGCAAATTTGAATCCCAAAATAATTAAAGATAGGGTTCTTCTCATCTTCCCTCCTCTCTCTTCGTGGGTTCTTCTTCACATGCCCAAAATCCTATTCTTTTCTAAGGAAATGTATGCATCAAATTTTCCCCAACCCCATTTTAAAGAACTGTAAGGTAATGCTATTTCAACCAAAAAATTTTGCACTTGATTCTAATCATGCTCTTTTATGTTGAAAAGTTTATGTCTTTTAAGTTTCTAGCTATTAAGCGGAGCAGTGAGTTTAGCTGCCTTCAACAATACTGCAGTGAGCTATATGAATGGCTATGATGAACTTTCTGAGAGGAAAGGTGAAAAAGCGGGTTCAGAGGGATTCGACTTCTTGCATCTCATGGAAGAACATAGCCTTCGGGCAAATTCTCAGACCTTTCTATGGTTGTTAAAAGGATGTATTAAATGTGGATCATTTTCTGATGGTTTGAAGCTTCACGGAAAGATTCTAAAGATGGATTTTTATTCAGAGCAAGAGTTGTGTGATTGGCTGATCAATTTGTATATCAAATTTGGTGATTTGAAAGGTGTAGTCAAGCTTTTTGAAGATATGCGTGTTAGACCTCTGTCTTGTTGGAATATTATTCATAGATTTATTGTGGAGAAATTTAATTGTCATGTTCTAAGTTTGTTTCTACAAATGATGAAGGAAGAGGTGAAGCCTGACGAGAAGACTTATGCAGGTTTTTTTTTTTAATTATCAGGGGCTAAATTGATGTATACAAGAATTTTGCCACGTCAGATAACCGTTGAGGCTACCAAGTGTCAATTACATGTGCCACTGCAGCTTTTCGGTGAGGAAATAGATGGAAGGGCCAACGTGAGCCACGTCTTAAAATTTCAGGGTACAATTTGAGTCAGTTGGTAATTCGAGGGCTAAATTAAGTCTGGGTCAAATTTCAGGGATCATTTTGAGTATTAACTCCACGTGAGGCATAAGACTGTTGAAAACTTTAAATGGTTGTACATAATGTTAGAAAGGGGAGAGGGAGTAATAGGAAAAATGTTTGTGAGTATTCAAATTGTATAGAATGATACAATATAAAATAGAATTTATAGGTGCTAAGAGAATGAAAATAATAAAGACGTAATATCCTATAATAAATATTCAGATATGTTAAATAATGCTAATTGATCTAATTGATCCTAATTATACTCTAACATCCCTCCTCAAACTCAAGTGACAACTTGAGTTTGAAACTTATTTGAAACAACTAAATAAAAAATGCATAAACTGATAGAATTGGTGCAAACGAAACTGCCTGAAGAAAGCGCAGACAGAACTGTCGGAAGGAAGCGCAGACAGAACTGTCGGAAGGAAGCGCAAACGAAACTGTCACAAGGAAGCGCAGATAGAACTGCCACAAGAAAACACAAATGGAACTGTCACAAGGAAACGCAGATGAAACTGCCGGAAAGAAGCTCACACGAAACTGCTGGAAGATAACGCAGACGGAACTGCCGAAAGAGAACGTAGACGGAACTGCCGAAAAATTGTTGAAAAGATGGCGAACTGTCGAAAAACTGTTGAAAAGTGACAAAGTGAAAAAAGATGACAAATTATCGGAAGGAGACGAAAAATATATGGTTTCTTCATGAGAATAAGTAGTGGATGAGCTAATCAGTGAGATCAGAAAAGCATCAGGAAAAAAATGATACGGAAAAAAAGTATGAAAAGTATGGTGATTTCACGAGAAGAAAATCAACTTATCCTCCTTAAAGAGGATACCGTGGCTCTGACACCATGTTAGAAAGGGGAGAGAGAGTAATAGGAAAAAGGTTTGTAAGTATTCAAATTGTATAGAATGATACAATATAAAAGGAAATTTATAGGTGTTAAGAGAATCGAAATAATAAAGACATAATATTCAAGCTATATATAGTCACTGATTCAGATTATAGAAGTCTTGAAACAACACACAAATTATGATTCTGCGACCTTAATTTTCCTTTTCTATATTAATGCTTCGTTTACCTAAAATTTTTTAATAAATAATCTGCTGCCTTAAATGTTTCTTGCAAATTTTATTAAAGGTGGAGATTTGCAAATTTTATAAAATTAATAATTAATAATTAAAAATTATTAAATAATTTAATATATTTAAATAAATTATTATTTAATCTAATAAAATGGTAAAGTGATGCTTTAATTATTTTTAAATTTATAATATTTATTATTTGTGAGTTTCACTATCTTAATTCAAAGGTAATTAATAGTATATTTTTTTTTCTAAATTGACAATAAAATTTTAGAAAAATTAAATCTTTTATTTTTATATATTAAAATATTTTTTTAATGGTAAAAAAAAGGGGAAAAACTCGTAAAGTACATCACATTGTAAAGAGAAAGAGGCAGATTTTAACTAAACAACATTCTAATGGTAAATTTAATCATTAAATTCTTTCTGTCACATACTCGTATTATATATCACATATCTACATTATTAGATACTTACTAATTAAAAGTGGATGTGAATGCCAATATCATGAAAGATTTCATGTGATCGATTCGTACGACCCATTTTTTCTGGCTTTTTCTATAAGGTAAATTAACTATTTGGTGTTTTATTTTCTACAATATTATTAATAAAAAATTGAATAACGTTAAAGAAGTTTTAAGATCTAAATTGATTGGTTTATTCATAAATATCAACAGAATTTAAGAGAAACTCTGATACCATAACAAAAAAATTAAAAAAAAAAAACGTAACAAAATCTTTTTTATTTTTATATACTTTTTATGTACTCTTTTAATTTTTTATTAATTATCCTTAACAAAACTATCAGACATCAGTTTTAACTATTGAAACATCGAATTGTTCTTTTGTCGTAGGAACTAATTATTATATTTATTGCTATAACTTACTAAACTCTGTTTTTTTGAAAGCAGATTCCACCCAATTTTTGCATGGCTGCCTGACAACATATAAGAAAGTGTAACAAGAGAAAAAGAAAGATGCAACAAATGGAATTAACATTTTCACTTGCAAAAAATTGATCTATGTGCGATAAACTAGTTTAACATTAATTTTATATTTTTATTCGTGAATAAATTTATTAAGACTAAGTTTTTATGAATAAAAATGATTCCATATAAGCCTAATGCATAATGATATAATCCAATTTGACAATTTCGTAGCCCATAGGGTTCAAGCCCCGAAAGAACAATCAATCATTCTAAAAATTCTAACACTGTCGTTCTCGAAATTCAGAGCAATGTAACTAAAAAAGGTAATAACAACATATTTTAATCACAAATAAGGAATAATAATTGTACAAGCAAAATAAACTGTAAAATTTTATATACATAATCAACAGCTACAAATCTACAACCATAGATGTATATACATACATACATTAATTAATTAAAACAGAAAAAAGTAATAATATACCAACAGCACTATTCTATACCAAAAAGAAAGAAAAAAAAAAGAACAGAGCATCTTGAAAATCATCATTGTCATCATGGTTGTCGTCAATTTCCGGTGTTACTTGTCAGAAGGGTAGCCACTCAGAACCGGCGGAGTTGTGGATGTGGAGTTAAGAGGACGATCAGCAGCAGCAGAAAAATGGTAGTAGTAGTAGCTATCTTCTCCGCCGTCTTCCCACTCCTTGTGACGGCTGGAGCAGGACAGCGCAGTCACTATGCTCTTGAATGTTCTAATCTTGACTCGACCCTTCTCGGCGGCAACATCTGTGTGTCTCTGACCGTGGTGGTTATTCGTTTGTCATCTGCATCATCAGTCATTGAAGCCAAAAATAGAAGAATTGTAGAATAAGAATGAAGAGCGAAAAGAGAAACAAGCCTTTTGTTTTGGTTGTGAATTGTGAATTGTAATAAGAGTGAAGCGTGAATTCGAGTGAGAGATGTGTTATAAAGAGATCAGAGAGAGAGAGTTACTGTAGCAGCCTTGCTATTCAAGTTTCTCCATTTTTACATGTTTCATTGTAGGGTCTTTAATTTTTTTTAATAGATTCTAAAAATATATAAAAAATTACAACTTAAGGTTTTGGAAATTGAATAAGTATTTAAAACCTTATAATGCTAGACTTATATTTTTAATCAATCATCTTATACATTCACAAAAATTAAAATTGCGTA
>NC_029792.2:3160517-3160876 GCF_000816755.2 Arachis ipaensis
TACATACTAGTTAATTTTATTATTTTTTATGTATAAATAATAAAAAAAATTAAAATGTATTTTATTTATTATTTTTATTAGCAGATCATGTTTTAATGAGTATTGTACTCTATTTTTTGAATTTGAATTCTTTAAATTTTGAACTTTTATTTTAGAGAGTAAAGTTTGATTTTTTCATCCTTGAATAGTTTTTCTATCATATTTTCTCTTGATCCTACCTATGAAATAAATAGTAACAAATCACACTTTATCTTCTAAACTAAAATTCAAATTTTAGAGGATTTAAATTTCTATTTTTTACATGAGCATTCGTCTATGAGAATAGACTAATAAAAAAATAAAAATATAAACATTACAAT
>NC_029792.2:3160957-3161291 GCF_000816755.2 Arachis ipaensis
AGTTTATTTCAAAAATTTTCATAAACTTATTTTATATTTTATCTAAATTTTATAAGTTTCTTATATATTTTTTTCAAAAATATACTTACCTTATTACTTTTGTTTTTCCTATATATTCACAATTATATTTGATTTTCATAAACTATAAAAGAGTTCTATCTAATATGAAATATATAAAAATTTTGTTTCAATTAATGAAATATATAAAAACTATATAAAAAGATACAAAACAAAAAAATGTTATCTTGGGATAATATTTAAATATGATAATGCAAGACAATAAGAAAGTAATTTGATTTAATTTAATATTTAATATTATTGATTTATTCTAACC
>NC_029792.2:3161335-3161889 GCF_000816755.2 Arachis ipaensis
ATACAACTTAAAAACAGAAAAATTTTAAAATTATTTAGAATACAAATATAAATTTTAAATTATTTTTAATAAATACCCAACAAAAATATTTAAAAATTAATTTTTTAAATTCTTAAAAAATATATTTAATATCTAAAAAAACAATCTCATCAAACAATACCTTTAATATTACTAACTTTACACCACTCTCCAAAATACTTAAAGTTCAAAATACAAGAGGATCAAAATATGAAAATATCGACAGTGACACATTTTATAAGAAAGGTTTCATAGTACTTCTTGTAACGAACACTCCTATGCAAAACAAGTGGCACATGACGTGACGCTTTTTTATTGGTGTATAATTTCATCTTTATAAGACATTACAATAACGTTCATTTTACTAAAGAAAAAAACTGATGAACACAACAAATCTAGAAGCCATGAAAATTAATTTTGAACTTGAAAATTTATATGCAAATAATTGTTAAATAATAATTTAGTTAAATTTATTAAATTATTTAATAATTTTGATTTATTAATTTTATATAAAAATATTTATTACATATAAATAT
>NC_029792.2:3162219-3167891 GCF_000816755.2 Arachis ipaensis
TTATCATATCTGTTGTGAAATAAATAAATAAATAAGATAAATAAGGAAGAGGTAATAAAATAAAGTATAAATAGAAAAATACTATTATTAGTATTTACCAATACTATTATACTACTATAAAGATAATATATTAATATTATATTAGTAGTAAGAGAAAAGTAAATAAGTGCTTTATAGTAAGAAAGAGAGAGAGGGAATATTTTAGTTTTTATTATTACTGTACGTAACATTCATAGGATTACTTCTCTATATATAGGCATATGAAGTTCTTCATTCAGCATTGAAAATAAAAACCAACCGCCCACATTAATGGGCATTCAATTTAACCTTATCACAACACTCCCCCTTAAATGTCCATTTAGGAATATGCCTCATTAAAACCTTACTAAAGAAAAACCCAGTGGGAAAAAACCTTAGCGAAGGAAAAAGAGTACAATATCCTTCGTGACGGGGACTGCCTCATTAAAAACCTTGTCAAGAAAAATTCAATGGAAAAAAAAATCTGACCAAGAAAAAAAGAGTACAGTCTCCCCCTCTTGTCAACATCATTTAATGTCTTGAAATTGGCGCATCACAATCTCATGTACCAATCTTTTAAAGGAGGATTTTGGAAGTGACTTTGTGAATAAATCTGCCAGATTGTCACTTGAACGGATTTGTTGGACATCAATTGTCCCTTGATTTTGAAGATCATGAGTGAAGAAGAATTTGAGAGAAATATGCTTTGTTCTATCACCTTTGATGTATCCGCCTTTAAGTTGAGCAATGCATGCTGTATTATCTTCAAACAGGACAGTTGGAGCTATCTTATGATCAATCAGTCCACATGATGACAGGATATATTGAATCAGACTCCTCAGCCAAAAACACTCGCGACTAACTTCATGAATCGCCAGTATTTCAGCATGATCAGAGGAGGTTGCTGCTACCATATGTTTCGTGGACCTCCATGATATAGCTGTACCACCATATGTGAACAGGTATCCTGTTTGAGATCTCCCTTTATGTGGATCAGACAAGTATCCGACATCTGCATAGCCAACTTGGTTTGACTTGGATCCATAGGGATAAAACAATCACATATCAACCGTTCCATGAAGATATCGAAAGATTTGTTTGACTCCACTCCAATGTCTTCTGGTTGGAGAGGAACTATATCTTGCTAGTAAATTCACCGCGAATGATATGTCAGGTCGCGTATTATTAGCAAGATACATTAGCGCTCCAATTGCACTAAGATATGGTACTTCAGGACCAAGGATATCTTCATTCTCTTCTTTAGGACGAAATTGATCCTTTTTCATATCCAAAGATCTTACGATCATTGGAGTACTTAATGGATGTGACTTATCCATATAAAATCTCTTCAAGATCTTCTCTGTGTATGTTGTTTGATGAATAAAGATCCCATTTTGTATATGCTCGATCTGCAGGTCGAGACAAAATTTAGTCCTTCCAAGATCTTTCATCTCAAAATCTTCTTTTAGAGCTTTTATAATTGTTGGAATCTCTTCAGGAGTTCCAATGATATTTAAATCATCAACGTACACAGCAATTATAATGAATCCAGATGCAGTTTTTTTTATGAAAACACATGGGCAGATATCATCATTCTTAAATCCGTTTTTGGCCAGATACTCAGTAAGACGATTGTACCACATTCGTCCAGATTGCTTTAGACCATATAAAGATCTTTGCAATTTGACTGAGTATAACCCTTGCGAATATTCATTGGATGGTTTAGATATCTTTAGTCCTTCAGGGACTTTCATATAGATATCCCGATCTAATGAGCCGTATAAATAGGCTGTTACCACATCCATTAAATGCATATGCAGTTTATGAGATGCAGATAAACTGACCAAATAACGCAATGTTATCGCATCCACTACAGGGGAATACGTTTCTTCATAATCTATACCTGGCCTCTGAGAAAAACCTTGTGCTACAAGTCAAGCTTTATAGCGTACAACTTCATTTTTCTCATTTTGTTTTCTCACAAATACCCATCGGTATCCAACAGGTTTTACATCTTCTGGTGTAAGGACTACAGGTCCAAAGACTTCACGTTTTGCAAGTGAGTCTAATTTAGCCTTCATGGCTTCTTTCCATTTTGGCCAATCATTCCTTTGTCGACATTCTTCGACTGATCTTGGCTCAAGATCCTTACTTTCATACATGATATTTAATGCCACGTTATATGCAAATATTTCATTGACAATTGTCTTATTTTGGTCCCATTTCTTTCCTGTAAAGACATAATTTATCGAGATCTCGTCATTTTCACAATTTTCAGGTACCTGAACGTCTTCTGACGTTAAAATTATATCAGAATTTTGGACAACTGCAGGTGTCTCTACTATGTATTTTTCAACAGGAATAATATTTACCTCTTTTCTCTTTCGAGGATTTTTGTCTTTGGAACCGACAGGCCTGCCACGCTTCTGGCGTGAATTTGCTTCGGTGGCAATTTGTCCAACTGGGACATCAATCCGAATTGGGGCATTTTCCGCCGGTATATATGACTTGGTTATCCTCTTTGTATCGGAAAATGCATCAGGCAATTCATTTGCTATTCTTTGCAAATGTATAATCTTTTGAACTTCTAGTTCACATTGTCCTGATCTAGGATCTAAATGCATCAACGATGATGCATTCCAGTTAAGTTCCTTTTCAGGAAGCTTATTCTCTCCCCCTAATGTTGGAAATTTTGATTCATCAAAATGACAATCCGCAAATCGGGCTTTAAATACATCCCCAGTTTGTATCTCAAGATACCTCACTATAGAGGGAGAATCATATCCAACATATATCCCCAATTTTCTTTGGGGTCCCATTTTGGTGCGATTAGGTGGTGCAATGGGAACATATATCGCACACCCAAATATTCTTAAATGGAAAACATTTGGCTGCTGGCCAAAAGCTAATTGCATAGGAGAGAACTGATGGTAACTCGTTGGCCTCAAACGAATAAGTGCTGCGGCATGTAAAATAGCATGCCCCCAAACCGAGGTTGGGAGATTTGTTCGCATAAGCAAGGGTCTAGCAATTAATTGGAGGCGCTTAATAAGTGATTCTGCTAACCCATTTTGTGTGTGAACATAAGCTACTGGATGTTCAACACTTATTTCATTAGCCATACAATAAGCATCAAAAGCTTGGGAAGTAAATTCACCAGCATTATCAAGACGAATTGCTTTAATTGGATTTTCTGGAAATTGTGCTTTTAATCGAATAATTTGAGCCAGTAATCTCGCAAACGCCAGGTTGCGAGAAGATAATAAGCACACATGTGACCATCTCGAAGATGCGTCTATTAAGACCATAAAATATCTATAAGATCCACATGGTGGATGAATAGGTCCACATATATCACCTTGAATCCTTTCCAGGAATTCAGGGGACTCGAATCCAATCTTTACTGGTGATGGCCTTAAAATTAACTTTCCGTGAGAATATGCAGCAAAACAAAATTCACTAGTTTTAAGAATCTTCTGGTTCTTTAGTGAATGTCCATGGGAGTTTTCAATAATTCTCCTCATCATGGTTGTTCCCGGATGACCCAATCGGTCGTGCCAAATTATGAATTCATTTGGGCTAGTAAACTTCTAGTTTACAGTGGCATGTGATTCAATTGTACTAATCTTGGTATAATACAACCCAGATGAAAGTGAGGGCAACTTTTCTAATATAACCTTTTTATTTAAATCATGAGTTGTGATACATAAGTACTCATGATTTCCCTCATTCATAGTCTCAATATGATATCCATTTCGGCGAATATCTTTAAAGCTCAACAAGTTTCTTCGAGACTTGGTAGACAACAGTGTATTATTTATTATGAATTTTGTTCCTCCGGAAAACAAAATTATAGCTCTTTCGGAGCCTTCAATCACATTGCCTGAGCCAATTATAGTATTAACACATTCTTCTTTTGGCACAAGATGGCTAAAATATATATCACTTTTGAGAATAGTATGCGAACTCGCACTATCCGCAAGGCATACATCTTCATTACATATCCTTGCCATTCTCTTCAAAGACAAATAATAATAAAATGAGTAGTATCAGCATCTAATATCCATGATAAATAATTGTTTCCAGATATATCAAGAGCATTGAATTCAAGATGAGAGAGTTTCGACATAATGAAAATTTGTTACCTGAGTCTTCCTAAAAATTTGATCAGAGTCTCGTGCTGATAACGTGTTGTGAAATAAATAAATAAATAAGATAAATAAGGAAGAGGTAATAAAATAAAGTATAAATAGAGAAATACTATTATCAGTATTTACCAATACTATTATACTACTATAAAGATAATATATTAATATTATATTAGTAGTAAGAGAAAAGTAAATAAGTGCTTTATAGTAAGAAAGAGAGAGGGGAAATATTTTAGTTTTTATTATTTTTGTACGTAACATGCATAGAATTACTTCTCTATATATAGGCATATGAAGTTCTTCATTCAGCATTGAAAATAAAAACCAACCGCCCACATTAATGGGCATTCAATTTAACCTTATCCCAACAATATCTTAATAATTAAAGATTCTTCCACTGAACCCTACATTACAATCAGTTGTTGCATTGTTGGGAGCTAACTTTCTAACGAATAATCAAGGAACTTTACTTATTAGGCACTCGTCACACCCAAAATTCCTTTCAATAGTTGCCGCTAAATCTGTTCACATTCTTATATACGGGGAAAAATTAAAAGAATCTTATCCAATGTTATCTTAAGACTAAAAAATTTAGATATGAAAGTAAGATGAGTGATATATTTTATTATTATAATTTTTTATATTTTCTAAAACTATGAGAGGTACATAAATTAGATTCTTCTATTTGTGTTTAAAAATTTTTAAAATGATTTGTGTACTCCAAATTTTTAACATTTTTAAATACAAATCAGAGGGTTTAAGTACAAAAATCGGACGATCCAATTTTTTTACCTAAAAATCGGACGGTCCGATTTTTGTACCTCTTAAAAATCAAACTGTCCGATTTATACTTCCTAAATTAAATCATCTCACATTTTTTAAGAAATACCACAGCAGATTACAATTCAAAAACACATTATTATTAGTCCAATATTAAAAATAAGAATGTGCTATCTTAACAAAGGTCAATCATATTTTCATTAATATCAAGTTGGTGACAGCTTGCTCATCTTAAATCATAAGGGAAAAAAATTAAACCAAATACTATATATTATCACCTTAACAATTGAGATTAAGTTAATCTATGTCTAAATTTCTATATCTATAATTTCATTGATGTGTATAGTAGTTACTATATATATGAACTCATTTTTTATATATATAACCTCTTTCATTAATTATTTGTAATTACTACTAGAATGAAGCATATAAACCTCTTTGTTTAACGGAAAAGCTTTATTTTTTAAGGAAAAAAAACATAAAATCTTATCATTTACAAACATATAGTCAAATGGACCACTAAGTTCACAAAAACAAAACAAATAAGCCCTTATTGATCTGCACAGGCAAGTAAGAATTTTGTTGAAATTTTTTAACATACAATGTTGTTAACCGTGAAAAATAAAGTTTGTTATCTTATATATATTATTATAGGTTTAATTTTACTTCAAATCATATACTTCTTTTTAAATTATTTAAAATAACAAAAAAGTTTATAATTAAACG
>NC_029792.2:3168295-3187506 GCF_000816755.2 Arachis ipaensis
ATTATATACTATACAGGTATGACATCAAAATTTAACTGTTAAGTTAATGAGTCTCTTATCTTATAAGACTCCTCATTCTTCCTTATTTTCTTTGATGTGAAACTAACTTCATGCATTCCTCGTAAACCACTCAATACATAGACCACGTGTTGCATTACCAACGAATCAGAATAGACACATAGACATCCCGCCCCCACATGCTGAGTTAGCACACCCTCTTCATGTTGGTAACACGCCCTCAACGTGACACGTGCTAAGTTAGCACTCAGCATACTTCCCATATGTTGAAGCTGCCCAACTGATATGTCCACTAATATATAAATACACCAAATACACTTACTTTCATTAAAAATACCAATAATATTTTCAAATTATAAAATAGCCTAATTTGGCATCTTTAAACAAATAACCACAAAATAAATAGTGTATTTTTTTTAGTTCATGTTGTTGTATAAATTGTCGGCTTGCACAGTGACACATGAAATTCAGAAGGAACAGGTTTAAGGTACATGAGAATTTGATAGAATAAATGCTACTTCATATAGTATGTTAGTCAAGAAATATTTTTGACTAGGGCAAGCTAATTCGAAATTTCAAAGAGATATTAGGATGGAAATAGAGGTAAAAAAGGTGCACGTGTAGGCATTAATCGGAAATTATTCGATACGAACTCGACTTAGACACCTTATTAAATCGAGCAAGCCTAGTCGAGCAAGTGAATGAGAAGTCGAATAGTTGTCGAATAGAGAATCCAACGATTACATTAGTAGAGAAGGTGAAGGTTTTCTCTAAAGGAGGAGTTTATGGGTAACGTCTGTGGGCAAAAGAGCGGAACAGTTACCTAAAATCCGCATACTAGGCAATATTGTGTAATCAAGGATCGGTTACAGATATAGGTTATAAATATTAGTAAATTTTAGGGAATAGGGGTTGGAACTTTTCTTCAGAAATATACTCAAGTACACTCACATCCCCAACGAATTCCTGAGTCTGCATTCGAGTTTAATTTATGTAGGGTTCCTTCCATTGTCTTTAAAATTCCATTTACATTTTCTGCAAAACTTTACTTTTCTTGTCCAATTTATCTTTTAAGCAATGTTTAATTTCTTTGTCCAAGTTACATTTCAGTAACTTTTAATTTTTATGTCAAAAGTCCTTTGATTCAATTGAAGGCATTTTACTGCTTTGTTTAAATTTAATGCAGAACATTTCGATTTCAGTCAATTTACTTTTCGAATCTTTTCGTTTGCACTTCTTGTATTTTTTGGCATTCTCAAAACTTATTTCTTGTTTTTATACTCGTCTAATTCGAGAACCTTTGATGTACTTATAGAACTAGTACCTGCAAAAGAGGAGTAGGTTTCGCTCCCAAACCATTAGAATCGAACCACCGTCAATTTGCTAAAAATCGACAAAACAAAGTCATACTTTGGTCCTCGTCCTCACTTAGTTAATCATTTGGTGTTTTATTTTCTACAATATTATTAATAAAAAATTGAAGAAAGTTAAAGGAGTTTTAAGATCTAAATTGGTTGGTTTATTCATAAATGTCAGCAGAGTTTAAAGAGGAGTTCTGATACTATAATAAAAAAATTAAAATAATACATAACAAAATATTTTTTATTTTTGTGTACTCTTTATGTACCCTTTTAATTTTTTATTAATTATCCTTAACAAAACTATCAGACATCAGTTTTGACTATTAAAACATCGAATTGTGCTTTGCAGTAGGAACTAATTATTATATTTATTGCTATAACTTACTAAACTCTGATTTTTCTAAAAGCATATTGCACCCAATCTTTGTATGGCTGCCTGACAACATATAAAAAAGTAGAACAGAGAAAAAGAAAGAAGCAACCAATGCAATTAACGTTTTCACCTGCAAACAATTGGTTTATGTGCCATAAAATAGTTTAACATTAATTTTATATTTTTATTCGTGAATAAATTTATTAAGACTAAATTTTTATAAATAAAAATGATTCTATATAAGCCTAATGCATAATGGCATAATCCAATTCGGCAATTCCGTAGCCCATATGGTCCCAGTCCCGATAAAACAATCAATTATTCTAGAAATTCTAACACTGTCGTTCTCAAAATTCAGAGCAATGTAACTAAAAAAGGTGATAACAACACATTTTAATCACAAAGAAGGAGTAATAATTGTACAAGCAAAATCAACAATAAAATCTTGTATACATAATCAACAGCTACAAGTCTACAACCATAAATATATATACATACATACATTAATTAATTAAAACAGAAAAAGGTAATAATATACAAACAACACTATTCTATATCAAAAAGAAAGAAAAAAAAAAGAACAGAGTATCTTGAAAATCATCATTGTCATCTGTCGTCAATTTATGTTACTTGTCGTAAGGGTAGCCACTCAAAACCGGTGGAGTTGTGGATGTAGAGCTAAGAGGAGCAGGAAAAATCGTAGTAGTAGTAGCTGCCTTTTCCGCCGTCTCCCCGCTCCTTGTGGCGGCCGGAGCAGGATAGCGCAGCCACAATACTTTTGAATATTCTAATCTTGACTCGCTCCTTCTCGGCGGCAACATCTGTATGTTTCTAACGGTAGTGGTTATTCGTTTGGCGTCTGCATCAGCCATTGAAGTGAAAAACAGAAGAATTGAAGAATAAGAATGAATAACAAAAAGAAAGACAAGCCTTTTGTTTTGGTTGTGAATTGTGAATTATAACAAAAGTCAAGAGTTAAAGGTATCAGAGAGTTACTGTGGCAACCTTGATATTCAAATTTTTCCATTTTTACATGTTTCATCGTATGATTTTTAAATTTTTTTTAATAGATTCTAAAAATATATAAAAAATTACAACTTAAGTTTTTGGAAATCGAATAAGTATTTAAAACCTTGTAATGCTAGACCTATATTTTTTTAAAAAATTAATTTTTTAAATTGTTAAAAAATATATTTAATATTTTAAAAAAATCTTATCAAATAATATTTATAATATTACCAACTTTACACGACTCTCCAAAATCCCAAGATGAGAAGCAAAATATAGAAATACCGGCAATGATACATTTTATAAGGAAGGTTTCATAGTATTCCTTGGAGCGAACACTCCAAGTGGCACACGACGTGGCGCTTTCTTATTGGCACAAGGTTCCATAGTATTTCTTGGAGCGAACACCTCTACGCAGGACAAGTGGCACACAACTATTCTTGGAGCGAACACCTCTACACAGGACAAGTGGCACACGACGTGGCACTTTCTTATTGGCACAAGGTTTCATAGTATTCTTGGAGCGAACACCTCTACGCAGGACAAGTGGCACACGACGTGGCACTTTTTTATTGGCACAAGGTTTCATAGTATTCTTGGAGTGAACACCTCTACGCAGGACAAGTGGCACACGACGTGGCACTTTCTTATTGGCACAAGGTTTCGTAGTATTCTTTGAGTGAACACCTCTACGCAGGACAAGTGGCACACGACGTAGTACTTTCTTATTGGCGCAAGGTTCCATAGTATTCTTTGAGCGAACACCTCTACGTAGGACAAGTGGCACACGACGTGGCGCTTTTTTATTGGTGTATAATTTCATCTTTATAAGACATTATAATTATAATAACGTTCAATCTACTAGAAAAAAACTGATGAACACAACAAATCTAGAAGCCATGAAACTGAATTTTGAACTTGAAAATTATATGCAAATAATTGTTAAATAATAATTTAGTTAAATTTATTAAATTATTTAATAATTTTGATTTATTAATTTTATATAAAAATATATATTACATATAAATCTTCATTAATTTTATATTTTATACTAATAAATGTTCTTTTAATTTCAAGAACGAAATCATCAATGCCAATGAGTTATAGCTCAAATAGCATAGTCTTCCCATATTCATTTAAGAGGTTGCGGATTCGAGTCTCCTATCTTTGGTAAAAAAAGAAAAAAAAAGAACGAAATCATCAATTAATTGTTAATTATTGTATTTTTTATTATTATTTAAAAAAGATAGAAGACTAAAAAATTAATATAAATTAATTTTTAATTAGTTCATATTAATTATTATTTTTTGTTGTAAATTTTTTAATTTTTATTTTTTAAAAAATTTAAGATTTAGAATTAAAATTTTAAATTTAAAATAAAAATAATTTTAAAAAGATTAACTGGAAAAAAGTTAGTTCTATGGTCGAAGATGTATATTACGTCCTTATTTCGAACTTATGCAATAATCATCTCATGGTCACAAAATAGAGTATACGTAATCTTGTTAATAGTTTTTTGTAGTTATGGCTAGGGCCCTACATTACGCTCACCTTAATTTAATTATCTTCAGTTTAGTTGAATATAGGTGTTCATACCCTGACCCAATAATAAAGGCCCAGAACCAAGCGAAAGGCCTAATCCAAAGGGTTGGGCCTCACCCAGTACCAATCTTCGTCTCAGGAAGTCGGTACTCGTCACGACTTGCTCTAAAGAAGTCGGGAACGAGGGTTAGCTGGCATATAAGCACTCATTTGAATGAATAACTGCCCCTAGAATCTCTCTAACCACTTCCCCAAGCCATATCCTAACTTCCCTAAGATAAAGGGACGGTTAACACCCTAAAAAAGTGGCACTACTCCAACGGTGGTTATTGGTTCACCACTATAAATACACTGACACTTCTCAGGTATCTCTAAGTCCCAATACTCTCTAGACCTGCTCACACCCTTGCTGACTTAGGCATCGGAGTGTCTTTGCAGGTACCACCCCCATTCTTTCACGCACACTAGCCAGACGGAGGTCCCCGAGTTGCAGATCCACTTGCGAGCCTCCTCCTTCATACGTTTGGGCCACCAACACCATCCAGCCCATTAATCTCCGGTTACCCATCGTAACATTGGCGCCGTTGTCGGGGACCCGAGAGATCGACCAGTGATGGCGGATAGATCCCCTGAAGAGGGTCATGTGGAGTCAGATTCTGAACAAGAGAATCTGGACACCGGAAACAATGATGCAGACTTGACCCTTCACCAGGAAGCCAATGACCAACACAGGGAAGGTACCTCCGGAATAAAAAATCCGAAGGTGAATTCTTCAGAAGGGCACGAATCAGAGAAAGAAGGACCCTCCCATGCAACTGAGCTCCTGGGATTAGTCCACAGTCGCCTTGAACAGTTAGAACAAGAACGGGAGCGACAAAAGGAAACTGAAAAGAGCCTAAAAGAGGAGATGGAGCGACGAAAAGAGTTGGAAAGAAAACTCTTAAAGTTAGAATCCTCCCTCAAAGGTCGGAACTCCCGAGACGAGCGAGAAGAACTACCACTAGGAGGGGATGATCCTTTCAGCGAGGAGATAATGAGGGCAAAAGTTCCAAGGAACTTCAAAAGCCCCGATATGGACCTCTACGACGGAACCACAGATCCAAAGCATCATTTGAGCAACTTTAAAAGTCGGATGTATCTGGCTGATGCTTCTGATGCTACGCGATGCAAAGCTTTCCCAACAACCTTGTCGAAAGCAGCGAAGAAATGGTTCGACAGCCTCTCTCCGAGGTCGGTCACCAGTTTCGAAGACCTCTCAAGGAAGTTCTTGATGAGGTTCTCTATCCAGAAAGACAAAGTAAAACACGCGCCAAGCCTCCTGGGAATAAAGCAGGAGGTCGGAGAATCCTTACGATCCTATATGGAAAGGTTCAACAAAGCGTGTTTAGAGATTCAAGACCTGCCCACAGAGGCAGTCATAATGGGGTTAGTCAATGGGCTTAGAGAAGGTCCCTTCTCACAGTCCATATCCAAAAGACACCCCATCTCTTTAAGTGATGTGCAGGAAAGAGCTGAAAAGTACATCAACATGGAGGAAAATGCTAAGTTGAGAGACCTGAGTTGGCGACCTGGGCACCCTCCCTCAACAAAAGAGAGGGAGAGGGAAACCAAGAAGAAGGAAGAACTCGGTCTCGATAGACCAAGGAAATATCACTCTTATACTCCTCTAAAGGTCTCCATAGTGGATGTATACAGAGAGATTTGCAATACTGAAAGGCTGCCACCCCCCAGACCCATTAAAAATAAAAAAGGGGGGAGCCGCAACGACTACTGTGAGTACCATAAAATATATGGTCACTCCACAAACGACTGCTACGACCTTAAAAATGTGATAGAAAAGCTGGCTAGGGAAGGTCGGCTCGACAGATATCTCATAGAAAGGTCGGATAGTCATGGGAAGAGAAAGCGAGATGATACGGATAGAAGAGACCCACCACTGCAGACTCCGGAGAGACATATCCATATGATCTCAGGAGGGTTCGCGGGAGGGGGACTCACCAAATCCTCTCGCAAAAGGCATCTCAAGAGAGTCTACCAGGTCGGAGGAGAGTCATCCGACCTCCATACCATTTCATTCACAAAAGAAGATGGGCAAGGAATAATCCCTGGACACGATGATTCAGTGGTAATAACTATGATCCTAGCAAATGCCCATCTCCATAGAACCCTAGTAGACCAAGGAAGCTCAGCGGACATTCTTTTCAAGCCCGCTTTCGACAAACTAGGGTTGGATGAAAAAGAGTTAAGAGCCTATCCCGACACCTTGTATGGATTAGGTGGCACGCCAATAAGGCCACTGGGATTTTTGCCCCTCCACACCACTTTTGGAAAAGGGGAAAAATCAAAAACTCTGAGTATAGACTTCATAGTCATCAATGTAGGGTCATCATATAATGCTTTAATCGGCAAAGCTACCCTTAATCGACTCGGAGCGGTGGTATCCACTCCCCACCTTTGCATGAAATTCCCGACCTCAGCAGGGATAACAACGGTAAGAGGGGACCAGAAATTGGCAAGGAAATGCTACAATGAAAGCCTAAACCTGAGAGGAAAGAGCCGAGAAGTCCACACAATAGAGCTCGGAGGTGCAAGGGCTAGAGAAGAGCTACGACCACAGCCAGGAGGAAAAATCGAGGAGATACAGGTTGGCGAAGAGGAAGGGAAAGATACTCACATAGGAGCCAACCTAGGGGAAACCCTAAAACAAGGGTTGACTAAGCTCCTAAGAGACAACTCCGATCTCTTCACCTGGAAGGCCTCCGACATGCCAGGAATAGACCCCGAGCTCATGTCCCACAAGCTTTCGGTCTACTCGGGGTCCCGACCTGTACAACAAAGAAGACGCAAGCTCGGCCCGGAACGAGCCCTGGTAGTAGAAGAGCAAGTACAGGCACTCCTAGAAGCCGGCTTCATCAGAGAAGTCAAGTACCCAACATGGCTAGCCAATGTAGTTCTAGTCAAAAAACAAAATGGCAAATGGAGAATGTGTGTCGACTACACCGACTTAAATAAGGCCTGTTCCAAGGACCCTTATCCACTGCCAAGTATTGACACCCGAGTGGACTCCAGCTCGGGGTATCAATACTTGTCGTTTATGGACGCCTACTCGGGATATAACCAAATCCCGATGTACGAGCCAGACCAGGAGAAAACATCATTCATCACACCCAGAGCTAATTTTTGCTACGTGGTCATGCCATTTGGACTGAAAAATGCAGGGGACACATACCAGAGGATGATGAATAAGGTATTCGCCTCCCACCTTGGAAGCCTAATGGAAGTATACGTCGACGACATGCTGGTAAAAACCAAAAAAGAAGTCGACCTCTTGTCAGATCTCTCACGGGTCTTTGACACCATAAGGTTACACGGGATGAGACTAAATCCCGCAAAGTGTGCCTTCGCGGTAGAGGCAGGAAAATTTCTAGGGTTTATGCTGACACAAAGAGGGATCGAAGCAAATCCCGATAAGTGTAGAGCTATCCTGGAGATGAAAAGTCCGACTTGTTTAAGAGAGGTCCAACAACTGAATGGCCGACTTGCAGCCCTCTCCAGATTTTTGGCAGGATCAACACTAAAATCCCTCCCACTGTTCTCCTTATTGAGAAAGGGATGTCAGTTTGAATGGACTCCTGAATGCGAGGAGGCGTTCTAGGAGTTCAAAAGATTCTTGAGCCAACCTCCTATTCTGACTCGACCTATAGCTGGAGAAGACCTCGTCCTATACTTATCCGTAGCAGACAAAGCCGTCTCCTCGGCCCTGATAAGAGAAGACGAGGCCGGTCAACACCCAGTATATTTCATCAGTAAAGTTCTACAAGGCCCTGAGCTAAGGTACCACAAACTAGATAAGTTTGCCTACTCCTTAGTAGTAGCCTCCCGAAGGCTACGGCCTTACTTTCAAGCTCACACAATAAGAGTCCGCACGAACCAACCCATGAAGCAAATCCTCCAAAAGACGGATGTTGCAGGGAGAATGGTTCAATGGGCAATAGAGCTCTCCGAGTTCGACTTGAAGTATGAAACTCGGACGGCGATCAAAGCCCAGTGCCTCACCGACTTCATTGCAGAATACGCAGGAGACCAAGAGAAAAAACCAACTACATGGGAACTCTATGTAGATGGATCCTCAAACAAAACAGGAAGCGGTGCAGGCATAATACTGGTGGATGAAAGAGGAACCCAGATAGAGGTTTCCCTCAAATTTGAATTCCCAGCTTCAAATAATCAGGCAGAGTATGAAGCCTTGATTGTTGGATTGAAGCTAGCGGAAGAAGTCGGTGCTACAAAGGTAATGATATACAGCGACTTGCAAGTGGTGACCTCCCAGATAAGTGGAGAGTATCAGGCAAAGGACCCAAATATGAAGAGATACTTGGAGAAAACTCTAAGAACACCTTGGGCGCTTTGCAGAAACCGAGGTCAAACACATAACTCGGGATCTAAATAGCAGAGAAGACGCCCTATCCAAGTTAGCAAGTACCAAGCCAAGAGGGAATAACAGAAGCCTGATCCAGGAAACTCTCCAGGAACCCTCCGTAGTAAAGGAAAAAGACAAACAAGAGGTCCTTGAGGTAGTCGGATTAAGCCTCGGATGGATGAACCCCTTGGTCGAATACATGAAATTCGACATCCTCCCGAAAGAGGAAAGAGAGGCTAAGAAAATCCGGAGGGAAGCACAACACTACACCTTGGTGAAAAATATTCTCTACAGGAGGGGGATATCAACACCATTGTTAAAGTGCGTACCGACTTCAAAAACCACCGAGGTGTTAGAAGAAGTCCATAGTGGGATCTGCGGAAATCATCTCGGAGCAAGGTCATTAGCCAGGAAAGTGATCCGAGCTGGATTCTACTGGCCGACCTTGCAGAAAGATGCGACCGAATTTGTGAAAAAGTGTCAACCGTGCCAGATGCATGCAAATTTCCACGTGGCTCCCCCGGAGGAGCTCATCAGCATCACTTCTCCGTGGCCCTTTGCGAAATGGAGAATGGATTTGTTAGGTCCTTTTCCCCAGGCGCCAGGACAAGTCAAATACCTGATAGTGGGAATAGATTACTTCACAAAATGGATAGAAGCAGAACCATTGGCCACCATCACCGCACAGAGAAGTCGGAGGTTTCTCTACAAAAATATCATCACAAGATATGGGATACCCTATTCCATTACTACAGATAATGGAACCCAGTTCACCGACTCTACCTTTAGAAGCCTAGTAGCCAGTATGAAAATCAAGCACCAGTTCACCTCGGTGGAACACCCGCAAACCAATGGGCAAGCCGAGGCAGCCAACAAAGTCATACTGGCAGAGCTAAAGAAAAGGCTACAAGATGCAAAAGGAGCTTGGGCTGAAGAGCTCCCACAAGTGCTATGGGCCTACAAGACGACCCCCCCAATCCGCCACTGGAGAAACACCCTTCCAACTAGTTTATGGGGTAGAAGCCATGATCCCAATAGAAGTCAACGAGCAAAGCCCAAGAGTGATTCTCCATGACGAGGTCGGAAATATACAGGGGCACAAAGAGGAGCTCGACTTGCTCCCCGAAGTCCGAGAAGAAGCCCAGATAAGAGAAGCAGCGTTGAAGCAAAGGATGGCTACAAGATACAACAAAAAAGTTATTCGAAGAGCATTCACCCTAAGTGACTTGGTCTTGATCAGAAACGACATTGGAGTCAACAAATCAGGGGAAGGAAAGCTCGCTGCAAATTGGAAGGGACCATACAAAATCAATGAGGTCTTAGGAAAAGGCTATTATAAAGTGACCGACCTGGACGGCACCGAGTTACCAAGGTCGTGGCATGCTTGTAATATGAAAAGGTACTATAGATAAAAGCAAACTCTACTCCCTGATGTACTCTTTTCCCAACTCCATGATTTTTTTCCAAAACCAAAGGGTTTTTTCTGGAGAGGGGTTTTTAACGAGGCATCATAGTAGGGGCTAAGGAAAATAAACTGTCAAAAATCCTTAGCAGCAATAAAGTACCTCCCCAATTAATAAAGATCTTTTTTACAAATATCTCTTAAATTCCTTTGTTGTTTTCTCTTTCTACGAAACGCGCCGACTTAAGCTCGACAAAACGTGAAAATCCCATGAACCGACCTAGATGGTCGTCAGGATAAAACGACGAGGTACAAGTCGGTGTAAAGAGGTTATAAAAGGTGATCGTAAGAAACTCGGAAACATTCCGACTCATAAGTCGAAATGAAAAGACCGAGTAGAAATAGAAAACGAATCGCAAAAATAACCTAAGTCATGAAAACTCAATAAAACAAAATTGAGTACTAGGAATAACGAAAGAGATAGAAAAATTAAAAGGCTGTCCTAAAGATCCTTGAAACTAAAGGGTCCAGAAAGATAGACAAGCCAAAGAAAAGGTTTTCCAGAAAAGATCAAAGAGAATTCGAAAAAATCGCAATCAGAAAAGCATGCACGCATAAGGTAACTTAAACCCTTATCCAAAAAGGGTATTTATTTTTTAACTTAAACCCTTATTAAAAAAGGGTATTTTAAATGTTTTGTTTACGGCCTTATAAGGCCAAAAACAAATTGTTCAGAACATCACCACCAATAAAGAAGTTTAAAAAAGGGGGGACCCACAGGCCGGGCCCCCAAAATAGCCAATAAATTACTTTTTAGGAAGAAGAGTAGACGGATCACCACCACCAGAGTCAGGAAGAACGTCGCCAGGACCAGGAAGAGAGGCATCCATAGGAGATGAAGAGGAAGTCGGAGGAACAGTAGAAGAACTCGGAGCGTCCTTAGGGCGAGGAGGGGACTCTATGATCCTCTGCCCCCGAGTCTTCAATTCTGACTCGGAAATAATTACGGGGATAGGGGGATCCACAATGGCACCATCAACGACAACTTTATCAGGATCTAAAGGAGAAAGGTCCAAGTCAGGAGCAATGACTCCGACCTGCTCCTTAAAGATCCTCCAAGCCTCCTCAGCCCCATCAGCAATAGAGTCCTCCAACTCGGTATAGGCCTTCTGAGAATTCAGCAGATCATTTTTCACAGACATAAGATCGTCAAATAAACTTTGCTAGCTGTCCTGTGCTGTCTTCCTCAAGCCCACCTCCATGTTGCATTGGGCTTGCAACTTCCTCTCCTTCTCCCGGAGGCTATCTCTCTCCTCCTTCAACTTGGCGACTTCCTCCTTCAACTCTCTCTCCTGCTCTTGATACATAAGAAGCCTCCTTTCCAGCTCCTCGACCCTCGAGGTCATCCCTAAAGAGATGAGAGGAGTCTTCTCAAAAATATCTAAGAGTTTGCTGCAAACCCCCGCCGCCTTGAGACTCTCCTCAACCAGAGTGGTAAGGTAGTGCCAAACAGAAGCATCATCCATGCTTATACGAGCATGGGGATAGATGTTCTTTCGGACGAATGCAAGAGCATCCGCCTTAACCTCACCAGAAGAGCCAGACTCTAAGGTCTTACGCTTCCTCTTCTCTGGCTCAGGAGAAGGTCGGGCAGAGGGGGGCGGCTGAGAGGAAGCAGAAGAAGAAGAAATCACAATGGGCTGGGAAGGAGTCCCAACGTTTCGAGGAGGAGGAGGAGGAGAGATAACCGCCCTGGCGCCACCAGTCCTGGCGCGAGACCTTGCTTTAGCCTCATGGACTCTCTGGGGGAGGCCTCCAGCCAGTACAAAGGAAAGCGGGGAGAAGAATCATCATCCAGAAAAAAGGGGTGGTGACCCTCTACAGCTTGAACTTTGAAAAAATAATTTTTAAAGTCATGGAAGGATTCGTCAAAAAGGGTAAAAACTCTCCGACCCTGTATGGCTCGGAAAGACACCCACTGTTGCTTATTGTTCAGCCCACTGAAGGGTTTGGTCATATGAAAGAGATAGAAAAAAATCTTCAAAGAAGTCGGGAACTCCAAAGCTTGGCTAATAAATTGATAAATTTTCAAAAAACCCCAAGAGTTGGGGTGAAGCTGGGTAGGGGCAACTCGATAGTGATGCAAAACAGACATCTCAAAGTTGGAAAAAGGAAGAAAAACACCCAAACGGGTGATCATACACTCATACATAAAGAAAAAATGAGGGGCCGCCTCATTAGCCCTCCCAAAGCAAACCCAGTCTTCAGGACCCGGGACTACCAACTCATACTTCGGCTCGTCCTCCTCAGAAGTACAAATTCTGTGGTGAGTACGAAGGTGGATGATAAAATCAGTATCGACCGAGGGTTCCTCCCCTAGGACCGTGACATCAACCCACTGAGAAAGGACATCTACGGAAGCCATTTCTTTTTCTTAAAAAGGTAACAAAAACCTACAAGGGAAAAAAGAAAAGAAAAATAAAAAACACGGTCTCTAAAGGGAGGGAATACGAAACTAAAATCTACAAACCAACCTATCTACAAAATAAAGGCATGCAAATAGAAAAGCATGTTCCAAAAAGAACTAACCTTTATCTGGAAATGAGGGTTGGAGGAAACGAAAGCCTTCGAAGATACGAGAATGCAACACGAACGAATGAAGGGGAAATTTGAAAAATCGCAGAAACGAAACAATGAAAGAGAGGGAAAGTATTTATAAATACGTTAGGGGCACAATGGTAAAAATGGAGCAGTCATTAATAAAGACGCACCGTTACCAAGACCATTAATCCCTACGCGCATCCCTAACGGACGCGACGCTTGATTAGACGTAACTGTCAGAACCAAAAGGTCACGAAAAGTCACGTCGGCTTCAGACCATCACGTCGGTCCTCCAACAAGTCGGCTACAACCCCGAGTAGAATACTCGAACCCAAATCTTAAAGAGAAATTGGGCTCGAGTAGGGGCACTGTTCATACCCTGACCCAATAATAAAGGCCCAGAACCAAGCGAAAGGCCTAATCCAAAGGGTTGGGCCTCACCCAGTACCAATCTTCGTCTCAGGAAGTCGGTACTCGTCATGACTTGCTCTAAAGAAGTCGGGAACGAGGGTTAGCTGGCAGATAAGCACTCATTTGAATGAATAACTGCCCCTAGAATCTCTCTAACCACTTCCCCAAGCCATATCCTAACTTTCCTAAGATAAAGGGACGGTTAACACCCTAAAAAAGTGGCACTACTCCAACGATGGTTATTGGTTCACCACTATAAATACACTGACACTTCTCAGGTATCTCTAAGTCCCAATACTCTCTAGACCTGCTCACACCCTTGCTGACTTAGGCATCGGAGTGTCTTTGCAGGTACCACCCCCATTGTTTCACGCACACTAGCCAGACGGAGGTCCCCGAGTTGCAGAGTTGCAGATCCACTTGCGAGCCTCCTCCTTCTTACGTTTGGGCCACCAACGCCATCCAGCTCATTAATCTCCGGTTACCCATCGTAACAATAGGATATAATAATTAATAAATATTAAATAAAATAAACTCAGCCTAAAGAAAATAATAATTAATAAATATTAAATAAAATAATTATTTTTTTATCAACTATTTTTAAAGTTATCATATCTTAATAATTAAACATTCTTCCACTTAACCTTACATTACAATCAGTTGTTGTATTGTTGGGAGCTAACTTTTTGACGAATAATCAACGGAACTTTACTTAATTACTCGTCACACCCAAAATTCCTTTGAATGGTTGCCACTAAATTCGTTCACATTCTTATGTACGTGAAAATTAAAAGAATCTTATCCGGTGTTATCTTAAAGCTATAAAATTTGGATATAAAACTAAAATGAGTGATATATTTTATTATTGTAATTTTTGGTATTTTTTAAAAATTATGAGAACTATACAAGTCGAACTTTTTTATGTGTTTAAAATTTTTTAAAATTTTTGGATTACACAAATCGGTGTAAAAAATCAAAAAAATTTGAAGTATACAAATTGGATGGTCCGATTTGTGTACTCCAAAATTTTTAAATTTTTTAAACACAACTCGGATAGTCTAAGTACAAAAATCGGATAGTCTCATTTTTGTACCTAAAAATCAGATAATCTGATTTGTACTCCCTAAATTAAATCATCTCACATTTTAAAAAAATAGGACATCAAATCACAATTCAAAAATACATTATTATTAGTCTAATATTAAAAAAAGATGTGCTATCTTAACAAAGGTCAATCGTATTTTCATTAATATAAAGCTACGACTTGCTCATCTTAAATTATAAGAAAAATAAAATAAAATCAACTACTATATATTATCACCTTAACAATTGAGATTAAGTTAATCTATATCTAAGTTTCTATATCTATAATTTCGTTGATGTGTATAGTAGTTACGGTATCTATGAACTCATTTTTTAAATAATTAAAATACTCTTAATATATATATATATATATGCTCTGTTACATGTCTCATTTCAAAGGGAACCTCAAAGTGGCTCTATTTCATTATATTCCACCCATATCAAAATTTCACTCATTTAAGATCCTCCTCTTTGGTGTCAGTGAGATAAGAGATGTTGTTTCTAGTCTATCTCTTTCTATTTCTATATAGAAATATGGAAGGTTGAAAAATCATTATATAAATATATGGATTGAAAATTAGATAATAATCCAGATATTGCGATAGATAATAAAAAACAGAAAATAACAAAAAACAGAGATTTGCGATGATTTTTCAATCTTTTATACTGAATAATCTAGTATATTTATGCATGAAGATAATGAATTCGTCGTGGTCGGACTCTATTATGGATTTCTGAGCACATTCTCCATAGGACCCTCTTATCTCTTCCTTCTTCGAGCTCGGATTATGCAAGAAGGGACCGAGAAGAAACTATCAGCAACAGCTGGATTTATTACGGGACAGTTCATCATGTTCATATCGATCTATTATGCGCCTTTGCATCTAGCATTGGGTAGACCTCATATAATAACTAATAAATAATAAATTTGTCTAATCTAATTCTGACAAAAATAACACAATTTAATCGATTATATGTGTTAAATTTTAATTATAAAAAACATCTTTATAAAAAGACATTTTCAACGTTTTTATCTAAGTGCGTGGCTCCCAATAAGATATATCATACCTTCTTTCTTAAATTTTCCAAATAAATTTGAAGATCACACTACTGTTGATGTATATCCAAAATTGATCACAACAGCCAGATTATTAGAATAAAGAACCAACAAAAATAATTTATCCTTTTGGATCATATAACAACACAAACTGTAGTAGTACATATTTCATATACAAGGTAAAACACATATATGATAACGTTAAACCTTAAAGGGAAGAAAAGGGGTTACAACAAGGGTCCTAAAGATAATATAGAAGATGCCAGGTCCTCGATCTATTTCTAAAATATGTGAAGACAGACTAAACTAGCAGAGTTCCGGCAAGACCTACTGTTTATATAAAAACTTAACAAGACCATTAATTTATAAAATAAAAGAGAAAACCAAATAAAAGTGTGGTTTGCTCAACCAGCAAAAACATTGGTATAAAGCACAGGTATATGTAGAATGAGATGTTGTAATAGTGGTCTTAGGAGACATCGTCGTTGTTGCCCTCAGAATTGTAGGCACTTGGTGGTGGGGTAGAAGTAGAGGAAGAAGATGGTGAGGTGCCACCGTTTCCAATCACGTTTCGAAGCGATTCCCCCACCTTGGACACCGTGGACACCACGGAGCTCGCTAAGCCGTTAAATATTTCGGCTTTGATTTGCCCTCTTTTTGGGGGGAAGCTTGATCTCTTCTTTTCAGGTGTACTTGCCATTTTAATTATTTCTTATAGATCTCACCAAACAATATTTGGTGTAAAATAATTTTTAAGAGGAGTATGTGATACAAATTTGAAGATGCAGAAAATAAGGAAGATGGAAGGGAAGAGGGTGGGAATAAGCGAGGAAGAGGGTCGGAAGAGAAATGGTAGGGATATTTATCTGCATATATTATATTTTTTTATTTATTGAATGAGAGAAAATTAGGGGGTTAAACGTGAAAGTGACACACATACACATACACATTATTTTATATATTTTTTCTTATGAGTACGTGGTGAGGTTAAGGTAATTCCTTTCACTTTTTCATGTACACTTTAATTTCTCTTTTTCAATTAATTATAAAGATGTCAATATCATGTTACATAAGGATATATCTAAACAACAATCATGGTTAAGTTTTTGATGATATATATTTAGTACTGTTTAAATAGGATAAATTATTATGAATTTATGATAGACCAAGTAGATGAGGTTAAAACTGGAATTAGAGAGTGTCGCGTGATGCCTCATGTCAAGATATGGGAGTATGTTTTATTTTAATTTGTTGCATTATAATGGCTAATTAAGATAGATGAATTAATTCTAATTTCTAGAAGAACTAAGCGACTTTCCTAGTAGTAAAATATTCATAAATTAATTCTCAAATATACTAATAAGAATATGAAAAAGTCTCAAAAGTTAATATTTTTGTTAAAAATTTAAAATTTATTCAGAATTATAAAAAAATATATAATTTTATATTATTAAATGTAATTTTATATTATTAAAATATTAATAATAATTAATCAATTATTATAAATCATAAAATATACTAGTCTTCTAGTACTACTGTTTCCTAATAACTAATAAGCCAAGCTTGGCAGCTTCTTTAGAGTTACGAAGTAAGCACCACTTAGCTTCTTTAATTTGCGACTAAGTTCAAACAATGGAGAAACTGCCGCAATTCTAACTTTTACCCTTGTTATTTAATTTAGAAACCACAACCTTGAAAGCTTATGTGGAATATATGTTTCCAGCATCAAGTAAACAAGCAAATATGTAGATACTAATAATACGAAGGGTTTTGCTCATTAGTGATGATGATGTGAAATAATTAAAAGTGTTTATTGAACAAGTAAGATGTACTTTTACTTGTCTTTTGAACTGTAAAAACGTAAAGATACAGTGTTGTGGTTTGGTTTTGATTGGTTTGAATAAAAAATTCGCTTGATTTAAATACTAAATTTATTTGTGATAGCAGTTTAAATTGGATGATTTAAAAAAAAAACTAATTCGATCTAATTTTAAGCAGTTTATATTGGATTAAATTTGCGGTTTTGTAAATTAGAAAAAGTTAAATATATATAATAAGTCTCAACATCACATTTTAAATAATCAACAATGATATAACAAATTTAATATTATAGCACATTGTGGGGTTTAGATTAGATTATATCGGATTATGAAAAATAGATCCAAAATCCGATTCGATCCAACAGTTTACAAAAATAGAATCCAATCAAATCCGAATTAGTATAATTTTAATTAATTTTTTATTTGAATTAAATTGAATGCGATTTAATTTAAATTGGTTTATATTTGAACACTTCTATTGAGGATGGTAGATATATTTTTCTTCTTTTAGTTTTCTTTTAAATTTCTTTTATCAAGTGTTCTCATAAATAATACATACCACATAAGATTATCATAGACATGTTGTACTATAGTTTACTCTTAATTAACAATAAATAAATAAACAAAACATGTTTGTCATTGATAATTTTAAATGTGTATTTAATTTAACCTATTTTCTAGTCATAATTATTAGATGTTTCAGTTAAATCTTCAAATTATAACAGTTTCTAGCGGTTGAGCACTATGATTAAATACTTTCCTTCAAATTAATGAGTTCACTAATGTAATGAACCATAATTAATTAATTAGTAGTTTAATCCGGCAAGATGCACAACATTTATATATCAGAGTCTTCACTCTATCTTTTTACTTTTTTACTATAATATCCTTATTATAAAAAATGACTAAAAAGTACTCCAATTATATATATATATTAATTTTGAAAACTCTAAATCCTAACCCTATGACGATAGAGAAGTAAAGGGCTAGAATTTAGAATTCTCAAAATTAATATATATATATATATATATATATATATATAATAGGAGTATTTTAGTCATTTTATATAATAAAGATATTATAGTCTTTTTTTATAAAAAAAATATTAATTTAGATCAGTTCAAGATTTGATTCACTATTTTTTCGATCAAATTAATTTGTTTGACCTAATTTTAACAAAAATAACACGGTTTAATCGATTATATGTGTTAAATTTTAATTAATAGAAAATATCTTTAAAAAAAGACGTTTTAGTCGTCTTTATCTGAGTGACTCCGTTCAAAAAAATTCAGCAGATACATGTATTAACTTGATACTTTTTGAGAACTCAGCTGATACATGTGTTAATCTGATACCTTAGTCTTGCACGAGTATAGTTAATAAGTCACCATAGTTTATAAAAAAAAAAATTGGTAGAAACTTAAAATTTGGAAAATAGTAATATATCAACCGCAACACAAGGAGTAATTCCAAAATAGTATTGCACAGGTGTTATTAAGTAGTCACAATAGTTTATGCAAAAGAATAAAAACAAAAACTCTGAAGATTGACAGAAGCTCAAAACTTAAAAAATAGTAGCATATAAACTACAGATTTGTAAATCTGCAAATACAAGTAGTAACTCTAAGATAAATAGTCTTGCACGGGTGTCATTGATTAGTCACAATAGTTTATGTAAAAAAAAAACTCTTATATAAACTGCAAATTCGCAACACAAGTTGTAACTCTAAGATAGTCTTACATGAGTGTTATCAATTAGTCACAATGGTTTATGCAAAAGAACAAAAAACAAAAATTCTGAAAATTGATAGGAATAGCATATAAATCCCAAATCTACAAAGCAAATAGTAACTTCGAGATAGTGTGATTGCCTTATGGTGGTATATATGATTTGGTGGTTGAAACATAAAAAAGTATATTCAAATTTTTTAAAAGTTTTAATTTTTTGTTTGATCATCTTTTCTTATGAACGTAAATATAAATTTGTACTCAAATTCATGATTTACCATAAGCAAAAAATATGACTTTTGTTTTCATTAATTAACGTTCAATCATTAAACTTTAAAAATTTATTTTCTTCCTACTAATTTTATCATTTTTATTATTTATTGTTTT
>NC_029792.2:3188562-3201642 GCF_000816755.2 Arachis ipaensis
TTAAATTTTTTATATTTAAATAAATAAATACATTAAAACTTTGAGAGCATTTTTTTTCCTTTAAAATTGTCTATTTTGATGACTTTAATCGTTGAGATTATCCAATCTGATAACTAATGAATCACAAGAGATTTTAAATTTTTCAGTGGAATAAAATTTTGAAAAAATTGGACTGATACATGTTAATTTTGTTTTCTACACATGTCACTAGTTAGTCATAGTGGTTTAAACAAAAGAATAAGAAATAAAAACTCTAATAAATTACAAAAGATTGAGTATTTTGATGAAATACAATTAAAAAAAAACTCAATAAAAACTCTAATAATTTAATAAATTATAAAAGACTTTGAATTTTTCAGTAGAATACAGATAGACTGACACGTGTTAACTTAGTTTTGTACTCTAGTCACTTCAGTCATAGTAGTTTATACACAAGAATAAAAAATAAAAGTTCTAATGAATTACAAAAGACTTTAAATTTTTCAGTGAAATATAGATGGATTGACACGTGTTAACTTTATTTTATACACGTGTCACTAGTTAGTGATAGTGGTTAACACTCAGTGTTGTACTCGTGTCACTTCGGTCATAGTAGTTTATACACAAGAATAAAAAATAAAAGCTCTAATGAATTACAAAAGACTTTAAATTTTTCAGTAAAGTATAGATGGATTGACACGTGTTAACTTAATTTTATACACGTGTCACTAGTTAGTGATAGTGGTTTATGTAAAGGAATAAAAAATAAAAACTATGATGATCTAATAAATTATAAAAGACTGAATTTTTTGGTGAAATACAGTTCAGAAAATTGGACTGATATGTGTTAATTTAATTTTGTACAGGTGTCATTAATTATTTTTAAAAACAAAAATTTGGATCTAATAAATGATAAAAAGACTTTGAACTTTTTAGTAGAATATAATTTTAAGAGAATTTGACTAACACATGTATCAACTTAGTGTCATTAATTAGTTGTAATAGTTTAGGCAAAAGAACAAAAACAAAAACTCTATCTAATGAATCACAACCAGCTTTTAACTTTTCCCTAGAATGCAATTTTGAAAAAACTCAATACATGTGTTAACTCAATTTTCCGTAGAAGCTCTGAATATTGAACTAGCAATTTAGAAAACAATAGCATATATTTTGAGTTAAGTGGATTACAGCTTCTTATTTTTTGGTAGTCCTTTTCATTTGCGTCCATATATTAAAAATCCGTAAATGGTTGTCTTCAAAAATGTCATTTAATTTTGGTGGGTTTGTTAGTTTTGATTTGTTTCTGATCTCTAGTTATTATAATTTAATTGAAAAAAATATATCAATTAATTTGTTTGCCGTAATTAAAATTAGTTTAGTATAAAAATATATATTAGAATAAGCTAAAATTATTTTTGAATGTGAGTTTAATAATCAAATTGATATCTTATATATTATTTTTTAAAGGTTAATTTAATTATGTGCTGATATATTTACTCTAATGATGTTGCGAGCAGTGAAGATGTTAGCAATGGAATTTGACAATCCCATCTGCTTGATGAGCTTGTTCGCCATCTTTGATCTTTCGCTCCTTCACTCTCTCTGCCTCTCTCTGCTCCTTCCCGCCAAAACCACAAGCTTAACAGTTTAAAAAATGTCACCATATTTTATTTTTAGATAATATTTATATAATCTGGAATTTATCTTTCTTTGGGTCACTTGAAATTCAAACTTCTTTTTGTGTTATAGAAATTCAAACTTTATTTATATAGGCTGTAGGTCTGTAACATTAGTTTTTTTTTATTTATTTTATTTTATCGGAAGAAACTTTATCCTTAAATCTTTTTTCCCTTCGATCTTCGGGTATTGATTTTTACATTTTGTCTATATATGAACCTGCTAGATATAGTAGTTATTTACTTCTTTTTGGAATCGTAATAGGTTTTCCTTGTTTTTATTTTTTAGTTCAGCCTTCAAGCTCTCATTGGTTAATTAGTAGGCAACCCTCTAATTTATTTTTCTGAAACTATGACCGATTCCAACTGTCCACTCTCTAGGGAGTAAATTCGCAATCTTCCTCACAATAGTTCCAGGTGCTTAGTAATAATGCCCGTATTTTTGAGAAGTTCAACCACGAAGTTGGAGTTAGGTTTTAGGATAATTTTTTCGATATCTAATTCTCATGTTGTTTTTGGGCCATAAAAAGACGCTCTATAGTTATATTTACTCTCATACGAATATTATGAGGTTAGTTCAATTATAGACAATACAAGTTCTTTTTTATGTTTTTTTTTTTTTTGTGAGTAGTTCTTTTTCATGTTATCATTGCTTTTGTCACTCTCTCTTTTGGATTTAGAATTGTTTGATATTTTATTTGACCCAGAGAAAACAGTAATTTTTTTTTTCCTTAAAGTATCTTCTATTTCAATAGATTAAAGATCAATTGTGGATAAAACAGTATAATTTTTTTTAGTCAAGTGAATTGGACAACCCCAATCATAGACATAAACAGTATAATTTAGAAGTAGAATATTGATGAATTACAACATGTAATAGTTCTTTTGTTTTTAATTATTTGGTATATATTTTTGAACATATATTTTGTTTTTGGACACACCAATGGGACTAAGTCCAAAGAAATTACAAACTGTAATATTGGATATCATCACCATCATGACAATAACGTACCCAAACCTTTTTCTTTGTTGGGCCTTGGCCCTTCCATGTACCAAAAGGCATTAGGACCTCCTGCATAACATTCTAATCCTTAGAACTAATGTCAGTGTTTATTTATGGATTGGCTCATTTGAATATTTTTGTTGTTGTTGTTCATGACAACACCAACTGGATGCTGTGCGCGGTGTTTATGTGAAATTGTGAATAAAGTCATATAAACCACAAAGTATTAACTCCAAGATAGTGTGATTGCCTTAGTGTTGTGAGTTACAAGGATTATATACTAATGTTTTAATCTGAAATATTTCACTATTGAGCATAGTAAGGTATATTGGCTCTCCACAATATGTTTATAACTTTAATTTTTGAGATTATCTAATTTAAAAATTAATAAATTACAAATGACCAAACTTTTTAGTAGAGTACAATTTCAGGAGAACTCAGACTAACATATCTGTTAACTTGATAACTTGGTCTTGCACAGATGTTATTAATTAGTCACAATAGTTGATGCAAAAGAACAAAAATTCTAAAGATTGGTGTCATGAGGAACAACAACAAAAATATTCAAATGAGCCAATCCATAAATAAACACATTGACATAAGTTCTAAGGATTAGAAACGTTTTGCAGGAGGTCCTAACCCCTTTTTATACACGGAAGGGCCAAGGCCCAACAAAGAAAAAGGTGTGGATACGTTATCGTCATGATGTTGATGATATCCAATAACCAATATTACAGTTTGTAATTTCTTTGGACTTTGTCCCATTGGTGTGTCCAAAAACAAAATATATGTTCAAAAATATATACCAAATAATTAAAAACAAAAGAACTATTACATGTTGATGTTGTAATTCACCAATATTCTACTTCTAAGTTATACTGTTTTATCCGCAATAAAGAATTAGAAGATATTTTAAGAAAAAAAAAATTACTGCTTTCTATGGGTCAAATAAAATATCAAACAATTCTAAATCCAAAAGAGAGGATGACAAAAAAGAAAAAAGAACTTGTATTGTCTATAATTAAACTAGCCTCATAATATTCGTATGAGAGTAAAAATAACTATAGAGCATCTTTTATGGCCTAAAAACATGAGAATTAGATTTCGGGAAAATTATTCTAAAAACTAACTCCAACTTCGTGGTTGAACTTCTAAAAAATCCGGACATTATTACTAAGCACCTGAAACTATTGTGAGGAAGATTGCAGATTTACTCACCAGAGAGTGGAAAGTTGGAATCGGTCATACTTTCAGAAAAATAAATAGAGGGTTGACTTCTTAACCAATGAGAGCTTGAAAGAAAAACCTATTACGATTCCAAAAATAAATAAATAACTACTATATCTACGAGGTTCATATATAGACAAAATGTAAAAATCAATACCCGAAGATCGAAGGGAAAAAAGATTTAAGGATAAAGTTTCTTCCGATAAAATAAAATAAATAAAAAAAAACTAATGTTACAGACCTACAGCCTATATAAATAAAGTTTGAATTTCTATAACACAAAAAGAAGTTTGAATTTCAAGTGACCCAAAGAAAGATAAATTCCAGATTATATAAATATTATCTAAAAATAAAATATGGTGACATTTTTTAAACCGTTAAAAACTTAAAATATGAACAAACACCTAAATTAATTCTAACAAATTTTAAATCGAATATTTTAATTTTTAATTAATTTTTATTATTTTAAAAATCTTTAACTGTTAGCTTCAAGCTCTTTCGGTTCCCCTTCACTAGAATCGAGGTCCTCCATTTCCTATTCTCCGTTATTATTATTAATTAAATAAGTAACTAATTAATAAATAAATTGCAGGATGCATTGTCTCTGACTGAATTTGAGTTGATGGAACAATTGGACGTTGGGATGGCAGAAGTAAAATCTGCAATGGCACATATCAGTGAAGTTGTTTGTCCGCCTTGTCAAACTGTACTCCTAGCTGCTCATTTTCCCTTTAGATTTCTTTTTTAATAATTATTTTACACGAATTTTTCTTCAATTTGTTGAAAAACTGGTGGATATTGTGTTAGGCATTGCTTCTGATGGAGCAGCGAGTGCGCGATGAGAGATCGGCCGGTCATCTTCCAACTCGTTTGAGAGGATTAGATGAGGCCTTGTGTGGCGGCATACCCTTTGGTGTTGTGACAGAGTTGGTTGGTCCTGCTGGAATTGGCAAAACGCAGGTACATTATTAGGGTTTCTAGGGCTTAATTATTTGTTTGTTTACCTGCTTTATCAATGTCAGGATATCCATATCCATAAGTGACTTCATTAGTGTGTATGAATTTATTTATTCTAAATTGTCATTGTTGGATCGGCCAAGACTTTTGTACCAAAAGAAAGAGCTTTCCAGAGTGAGACATGTTTGTTTGCCAAGCTAGGTTATAGCTAATCAGTTAGTTATGAACATATAACTTATATACTGTATAAAAACATAAATACAATCATACAACTCTCTGCATAGTTGTGATTTACCATTATACAGCTCAATTCAATCATTGCCTCAACTCCCACTATCTGTTTAGCTCCTTTCTGTAGCACTTGTACAAGTTGACTGAAGTTTTGTCCATTGGAAATGCTTTCATCATATGAAAGAGCACCTGCATTATATTATAATCTGGTGCCTATTCTAAGTTATAAGAAAAGATGTGTATCGCATGTCCTTTGTTATATTCTTGGGGTTATGCATATGGATATGGGCATCTACATGCTTTCAGCAATTCCACCGGCTTGTAAAAGTATTGTTTTTCCAGTTATTGTTAATCGGATGGGTGAATTTTTATTTGCAGTTTTGCTTGAAGCTCTCCCTGCTGGCATCTTTGCCGGAAAATTGTGGAGGCTTAGATGGGCGTGTCATATATATTGATGTTGAATCCAAATTTAGTTCAACAAGGTATTTGAAGCACATGAGCTCTGTCTAGCTGCCCTGAATCATATGAATAAAATGCAGAATTCTTTATCTGTGAATTTCATTGTTTTTTTCCAGGTTGATACAGATTGGAATAGAGAATTTTCCTGAAATATTTCTCAAGAAAGGAATGGCACAGGAGGTATGCTGGTTATTTCTTTCTCTTTTTCTTATCTGGACTACGTTTTCATCCCAATTGAACTTGATAATCTCTATGAGCCTGATGAAAATTATCTTTGCTTGAGTTATTGCAGATGGCTGGTAGAATCGTTATTCTGCGTCCCACATCACTTTCTGAGTTCACTGAGAGGTGTGAATTTCCTTAAGACTTTAGCAAGGATGTTCAATTTTAGGTGCCGGAGTAGTGAATTTAAAGAAAAGAAACATACTGATGATTGTTCATGTACAAAGAAACCTGTGTAGTCTTAAAGAGATTATGCAATAGTTTGGAGAAGACTGAACAGTAGAGGAAGGTCACGATGACATAACAAATACAAAGCTCTCATTAAGGACAAAAAACAAAGAAATTTAGACAGGGTTTGTGCATCTAAGTAGTTTTACTATTAGCTTAGACCTCGTTCAGAAGGGTCTGGTGTTCATGATTAACCTTCACGGAAGACTGAAAATTCCTCTGATCATTCTGATTGGTCCGTTCATGATTGCACAACAAGGCTTAGTGATCATGAACACACAATCAAAAGGATCAAAGGTGAAAGCCTGATACCGTGTGGGTTGATCCACAATATTATTTTTTAGTTATTTTGCAAATTGGTCTGCCATATCTTATTGCTCCTGTTAAATTGTTTATGTACTGTGTGATGTGTTGATGCTACCAGTTTGCACCATGTCCAAGTATCACTCCTCCAGAAACAAGTGAAGTTGCTCATCATTGATAGCATGGCTGCCCTTGTTTTAGGGTGAGACTGACTTTTGGACAATAATGTGAACAATGGAATCAAATATTCTCATCAAAATTTTAAGTATATAGTGTTCTCCTCTTCATGGATGTCTCATGCATAGAAATTGGTTGGTTTTTCTATCCAGTGAGCATGATTGTGGAGCTTCTAGACAACAAGCATTGGGTTGGCATGTTTCTTTTATCAAGTAAGAACCATGAACCAATACGATCTTTCTTGTTACATGTATGATATTATTCTGAAGAGAGATTGTAATGCAATAATTCCTCTGAGGCTGTACTGATTATGCATGTCTCTAGGTCACTTGCAGAATTTTCACGAATTCCAATAGTAGTGACAAATCAAGTAAGATCTCAAATTGGTGATGAACCTCTTACGTTTTCCTTTCAAGGTATGATGGACAAACTATCTTTTGGAGACTTTCAACTCCTATATTGACATATAACTATCCCTTCTAAGCAGTACGAAGCCACTCTATAAAAAAAGAAGATCGTGCTGCATATGATTCTCATCTTGTTGCTGCTCTGGGCATTAACTGGGCTCATGCTGTGACCATCCGTCTTGTACTTGAGGCCAGATCAGGTTGGCTGTGTTTTTGTAGATGTGCTCACTTGATTTTCGAAAGCATTTTTCTGTAACAAATGCATGTAGATGGCTCCTCAGCATGAATCAAATTATTGGGATATGAGTAGGGATAATAAGTTCAAGTTATGGTTATGACTTCCAGATCAATATTCCAACTTTCAAGCATCTATTGTATATTTTTTTATTTGATGACTTACAATTTCCTATTATTTTAGCCAAAAGAGGAAGAAGTAAGAAATCAATACTGGTTTGTAATCTGCCCTTCTGTTTGTAAAAGAAGAATTTTGTGCATGAATGTTCATTGAATGTCTCTATACTCAGTTAAAATTCTCATAAGTTTTGGCTAGAAACTTCACACGTGATTTGAACTTGAAAATTACAAAGGTCTGATAAACTTTTAGCAATTAGATGAAAAGGGCAATGAGAGATAGGATTGGAGTACAAGATAACTATATCTTACTCAAAAGTCTGAATGACTGTGATGCATAGCACTAACCTTACTAACACAATATAACCTGGCTCAAGAAACACATGATCGATAATATTCTAACAAAATATGTCAGTCACCATTTGAATATTGCAATATGTGATTGTTGTCATACAAATTTAAATTCTAGAAGCTCATTTTCTTGCAGGTCAAAGATTTATCAAGTTAGCAAAATCTCCGATTTCTCCTCCTTTGGCTTTCCCTTTTAACATAACTTCATCAGGGTTGGTTCTTCTGGATGATGATGGGATAGAGATGAAAGGATCAGAAATAAACACTATCCACTGCCAAGGTTTGTCATTGAGCTTCCTATTAATCTGTTAGGCCCTGCTGAATTCATTTTAAGTGAGTAAAAAATATGAAGTGGAAGTGTGGAACTCAAAAATAAGCTTTATTCCCATGAAAAAAGTTTTCTCGTTCTGGAGGAAGTTTTACATGGATTGATGTGCTGAACATGATGTCTAAATTGTCTCCCTGCATGTAAATAAGATATAGTCATAGGTCAAAGCATTGCTGAAGTTAGTTTTCTCAAGATTCTAATAATTATGCTGAGTATTGCAATTTTTAAGTTACACTTTTTCCCTAGGATTTAAGTTCTCCTTTATCTGCTTTAATTGATTAAATCTCAAATAATTACTTACCAAAATTCAAATTTTCATGCAAATATGCAGGCCAAAAAGCTTTGTTCAATTCTGAATGGGTAAGGTTCCAAATGATCAGTCGGTTGTATCTTAGTGTATGTCATGTCACTTGATTTAGTTATACCTATATCCTTCTTCATTTTTCAGTGAATGTAGACTAGTTGCCTTAACCTGCTCAATTAATCCCTTTCTCCAAGACATTACAAGGTTAGTTTTATTTTTATTTGTTTTTTGTGTTAATTTACAAGGTTTAATTGATATAAAATTCTTGCTTGTGGTGTATATATTATCGACTACTCTTTCATACTTGAGGTTATTTTAGTTCATGTTTTTGGTTTGTTTAATTGGGGTGGATAAGTGAAATTTATCTTATAGCATTTCGAAATATTTGGAGTTCGTTTTAATTGATAATTTCTAAGAAATGCAACGCAACAAGTTTAATGACTTCAGTTATCAATCTTGGCTCTGCTGAAATCGGATATTGTAGATTTTTATTCTTTACTTAGATTTAGACATGGTTAGTTTTATACTTTTCACAAAGGAATTTGTGATAAACTGACCATCAATGCAACCTTAGGGAATAGGTCTTATAAAATACTGAAAACGTGATTAGATGATTAACCTGTCAAGTTAACTAGGACTAATAACTTAGGTATCATGTTTAAGTGTGGCTCGCCAAGAAAAAAGAATGGTTGACTTCTTAGATTGCTCGCAGAAACTCTGCTTTTATATAAAGCTGCAAGTAGCATATTCAATGCACCATAATATATAGTTGCTAATGAAGACATGTATATGAAGTTGGTCAAACGTTTCAGACTTATATCGCAATTCTTAAAAGTGATCATTCTAGATTTCTAATATTGTAGCACAGGATATCAAACTTTGAGTTTTACCGAACAAATTTTTATTAAAATATTAAGCTTATGAGTTTACTTTACTCATATTTGAGTTTTTACGCAAGTTAATTCGATTTGAAAAGCTAAGATGATGAACTCGTAAGAATTCAAACTCAGATTATAAACTTGCAAGAAGTTACCTGTCAAGAATTTGGTAATCATGTTAGAAATCAATTTCTTGCTCAATGGAATCAAATTATTTTTAAACATAAAATATGGACTTTCAACAAGTCTAGTTCTAAAGTATCTGCCATAAATTTATTTCTTGTAAAAAAAAATGAATCCTTTTTATAACAGTCTATATATTATTTAGCATAGTCTATACATCGAGTAAATTGAAAATATCCAAACCCAAGATTTAGTTAGGGGATATTAAAATGGAGTGAAATTGAACAGAAGAAATATTTGTATTGGAAAAAATGTATAAAGTAGAAAATGGTTATGGATATTCAGCTGTAGAAGATGATAAAGGGATTTTAAATGAAAATAACCCACAAGTTTATAAAAATTGGTAAAACAGCTTTACTTTTTCTGAATACCATGGTCCATGGCATTTAGCATATGGATTGTTATTATTGCGATTGTTTCCCTATAGGTTAGCTAATAGCTATATGGCGTAATGTGTGTGCTTTTTGATGTGTAGGAGTCACTAATCGTTAATAAAGTAGGATTCTGTTTTTTACTTCATTACTCAGGTTTCAATATTGAATTGTTAAAAAATTGTTAACATTATCTTTCTTGATATATATTATGATTTTAATCAAAATTCATTTCCTTTATTTTCAAACTACTTCATACTCATATACTAAATTATAAATTCAATAGACCTCAACTTAAGCTCTTAACTTACAATTCTTTTTGGGTATTACTGGAAATTCAATATAAAAGTTTTTCCTTTTTTTATTGGATTAAACATGCTAAATTTAAAATATTCAAAAATGCATTGTTCTGATGTTTCATTTTTATTCTCAATATCTTCATTGCACAAATACAAATAATTACTGTTGTAATTACTTCTTAGTCAGAACCTATAATGTATTAGATACGGTCATACGGATACCCTCAAACATGTTAGTGCTACTTTCTATCCATCTTAATGTTACCATTTCAGCTAGTATTTAAGTTTTCGATTTCGATTTCGATTCAGAACTGGATATATGCATGATCCAGGATAATATAGTATTTACCCACCTTTCAGTCACCATTAGTGCTAGCATTTTGCCATTTGGGCAATAGATTATTATTTATTAAGATCAATTGCCATCTGATTTAAGACTGCTAGGTATCAAGTTCCCAAATACACAATCCTAGGGGAAATACCAATATAGTAGTAGTAAACTAGAAGGTGCAGCACGTGATTCTCGATTAGATCAAAGGTCCATATCTACCCTGTACATTGATCTTTGATATCTTAGGAATCGCATATGAATCACGATGCAACTTTTTAAGACTATCTAGTTTGATTCAGAAATTTTAACAAGAATATCTTGGCATGCACTCCATCCAGATTCAGCTTACAAGTAGCTTTTCTTTTCCTAAAGAACCGAGGAAAGGAACGTTTTCAATCTTAATAACACTAAAATATTTGGGACATAGTTTCTTGTCCACGGATAAAGAGGACAATATAGAATACTACCTAGTAGCTTTGGTTTCTTAATCGAGAGAAAGTGTTTGTGACAACAAGCCAAAGATTCCACTCAATTTTTATTTTTTGCTTCTTGTTATCCGTATAATATAATCACATGATTTCATTTAGACAAATTGGGTGTCCCTTAATAATTTATATGCTCCTATGTCGGTTGCAAAATGTGAATCATGTACCACGCAAAACGACCTGACTTGGTCAGAATTAAAAAAATAGTACAATGATCTCCGAAATAAACATCAGTATAATTAATCTATAGTACTGATGACTCTGCGCTGATGGTTGGGCTGCTTTTGTTTATTTATAAACGTGGCATCTTAATCTCCTCGAAATATTATGTTCTTAAATAGTTTAAAGGGAATACAACCTTGTTCAAATCTCATTATAATATTACTAGTGGCATCACATCCAGTGCCCATGATCAACATTTTAATACTTCTTTATTTCCTCGCCTGATGACGCTTTCTTTAGTTAATTTCGTACTTTGTTAGTTGCCAACGTTTGGTGCATTTCACTTGGCCAGGTTCGTAGAAATACCCCTGCTGCTGAACTTTTTTTGTTTCCCACTTAGCATTTCCCACTTCCTTAAATAACAGAAATCGATGTTTTACTTCCGGTCATTTCTGTTTTATTTAGTTCAACATAAAGTCTTACTACCCTTAAGTAGTTTATAGGTCTACCTAGGAACTAAGGATAGAGGAAAAAGAAAAAGAAACACTTTTCTAAATTATTTTTCCTGTTACTTTAGATTTATTCCAACAGAATTACAGAGGATAGACATTTCGTTGAGGTGTGTATTGTGTGTTTGGGTTGGCCAAATTTTAGACACAACACGCATCGGATATTTCTTCAATGTGTATATCTTGTGTCTAATTTATGTTTTTAATAAAATGTAAAAATACCTTTTTAAACACGGTTGATCAAATCCATATATAATATTCTTGTATATAATATATATTGAAATAAAAAAATATACAATAAAAATAAATTAAATAATACATATACTCATAGTGAATTAGTGACTGATTTTTCATGTATATATAGCATTTTTATATTATCCATTTGTTCAGTGTCTGTGTTTTATAGTCTAAGAGACTTAAAATCAGAACTTAATTGCGAATGATGTTTACTAAACGATCTTCGTTTAGTTTGTCATTTAATCATATCAAACTTTTTTTTAAGATAATGTCGATTGATTGAGTGACGGACAAACTCATTTTCTTATTTAGATTGAGATTAAACATCGAAAATAAGAAAAAGAAATTTATTCTAAAAAAGACAGTCGCAAATTTTAGACTGGTAGGCATAAGTTTTCGTGTCAAAATTTGTTTCTTCTTAGGTTTTATATAACCCAACACCGCCTGATAGCTACATGAATGGCCTGAATCATGCTAGATTGACAATTTAATATAGCTCCAAATGAGGAATGACCCAACTCCCAAGCTTTGTCAAATTTTGAAGTCTCTTTTGTGCCTTCGTTTGTTTAGTAACATTTCATGAGGCAACAGAATTATAATGGCCATGCCTCCTGTAGTCCTGTGGGCTGTAGTATACCACCAGGTTCATTTGAACAGCTCTGGTGAAAAAAAAAAAAAACACGTGTTCAATCTGATGGATGAAGCATTCAGAACATAACTGCTATTCAATTCAAAGTATAGTGTCATGTCATAATTTGATAAATATCTTTAGTAATTTTCAATTGCATTAATAAGGACTCATAACGAATTAACGATTAACAACACAACTACTTTTTGGGTTTTGCTCTCCATGATGCTAGTTAAGCAATAAGCACTCTAGAGGAAAGAATTTTGTCTTAATCTTTCACTGTATTTAATGGATTGAAAACTTAAGGGTTTTTTTTTTTTTCTTCTGAACCAGAAATGAGAGCTGGAGATTTGCTGTATTCAGTCACTAAGTTTTTTTACTTTCGTGTCGCGTCGAGTTTAGCATTTTAACTTTGAACATCTTTGCTCAATTAAAAGATCTCAATAATTATCTGTTTTTTTTTTTGTTTTTTTTACATTTTCAAATTTAACGTTCTAATTTGTGCCTACATAAATTTATACTCGCGTATTGCAGTACTGATCAAACAAAAGAAGTCATTAGTCTTTGACAAGTGATTGAAGAATTTTATTTTATCAGTTTTAAATTCAGGTTCACGGAAAAAATCATGTGCTGAAGCCTTGTTTGTCTCACGAAAACATTAAAAAGCGTCCTATCTTCTTCGGTAATGTAACAATATTTTTTTAGAATAAAAAACTCTTTATAATTGAACTGATTTTTTGAATTAATTGATCGAAATTTGACGTAATAGAAAAATAAAAATATAAAAATGAAGA
>NC_029792.2:3201815-3203512 GCF_000816755.2 Arachis ipaensis
GGTTCACCCAAATAATGATATTTATGAGAAAAAAAAAATTAAGAATCAATTACAATATAAGTCAACTTTCTTTTATTTCTAATTTTAAAATTCAAAAAATTAGAATAGTGAGAGTTTTTTTTTTCCTAAACAAACATGTTTTTTAATTAGTTAGCTAAAGTTGGCTTCATCCTTAATTAGTTTTTTGGTAAAACCGTATTTATGAAGGTCAGCAATCAGCACTCAGCAGCCTAGTTGTCACGTGCATTGAAAAGCATTAATACAATTCTATTAGAATACTGTTTCAAATTTGTTGGCAAATCTTAAAAATAAACATTGTTAGCTTTGTTAATTTTTGGTTTTAAGGAATCATAAGTGAGAGTCAAATAGTTTATTTATTCTTTTCTAATCTAGTTTAGGAAGATCATCATTGCCTAATAAAGGATTTATTCTTGACCAACAGTAAAAGGGGAGATCTCAATTCATACAATAGCTTTCATTGTAGTAGTTTGGCCATCTTAATCATCCATGAGTATTTGGTTTCCTTTCTTTTTTTCACCAAAATAAAATTATGAGGTATCTTTTGAGTTTTGTGATTTGTCCCCCATAAAAGAGAAATTGGGGGTCACTTATCAGTAGTGTAAATTTGATAAAATTGACAATCCCATGATAATAACAATAACAAAAGGTGGGTTAACGTTGTGAGAGTCGAGACTCGAGATCCTCAAAATCCTTGAAATTTTATTGTGTGTCCAAATCCAAAGAAAATAATGCCAGGTGTCCTTTCCTTTTATTGGTATGTTGACACTGACTGCGCCTTATCTTCACCTCTCTAACTTTGCACGGCACAACTGGAATCAATCAATCAATTATTATTATAATACAAGGCACATAAACAACATGATTCTTAGACCAATAATTGGGGTTAAGGAGAGGGGCCAAAAAAATAAAATATTCAAATAATACGGAAGTACTACCCTACTTCCTATGAGAGAGAGAATAAAATAATAGTAATGATTATAACTAAAATAATGGCAGAAATGGAAAAGTTTGACAAAACGACGAGATAAGATGTTGAAGTAAGCTTTTCCATGAATGGAGAAGAAGCATCCACGTCTCCCCTATAGCTCAAACCTCGTACATCTTGCCGACAAGGTACACATCCAAAAGCAAGCCCAAACCTAATACACATGTCTAGGATTACTCAATTCATAAACTTAATCCTTATTTCTTAAAAAAATGAAAATTATTCATTTTTCCAAACCATAATAGTAGTTGTATTCTTGCACGTTTTGCCGAGTCCATTATTTTATATTCGTCGAGAATTCGAGATGGTAACGCCTTCTTGCCAATTGCCATAATAAAATATGCAAATTTACTTTTTGATAACCACAAAATTAGTAAATATCTTTCACATTGTACATTTAAATAATCAATGCTTATTAACTAAAATTTGATTTAGACGGTATGTTAATATTATTACTAAATTTTTTAATAAGATTTAAAGTTTAATATATTTTTTGTATATTTATTAAAATAAAATACTTAAATTTTTTTTACTAATAATTTTGAAAAGATAGGATATATATTAGTTAAATTCTATTAATTATTACGACTCTTTGAAACATAGTAATGTTAATTTTTTTAGAAATGGACAAACATAATCTGTTATTTACTGTTCTAAATAGACTGAATTTTTTTTAGCGTAGAGATAAGAA
>NC_029792.2:3203537-3205845 GCF_000816755.2 Arachis ipaensis
AGAAATTTGAGGTTTAAATTTTATAATAAAATTTTATGAGTATACAAATTTAACTTTTAGATTTGTGATTTTAAAATAATAAAAAATTATAAACACAAATCTGACAAACTAACTTATTAGGAGGGTACCCTGCAACAAAGGGATGTGGTTTTAATTTGGTGGACTAATCCAGCTCCGAATACCTAAATTTATCTTCTTGTCTTGGAGTTACATGATTATATAGATAGATGCCTTTGGTTGGTAGGTTATCTTTTATTATTTCTATAATATTTAAAAAAGATTATTTTTATAGTTTAAATTAAATTACCAGTATGCAAAATTTATTCCACTTCAACTAATCTTATTTGAATTGGATTCCTCTCTAGTCATACATAACAAAGTTTTTAATAAATTAAAACATTTCCATTTATAATTGCACATGCTTGCCACTTGATTTTTGTTCAATTATTACCTTTTTTTCAATTAAATCAAAAAGCTTTTCTTGCGTGGGGATATTGCTAACAAACTTGTATAAGATCATTGCAAAAAGTTAAACAAGAATGAACTACACTTGCTTGTGAGTGATGATGTATTTGGAGGGTATTGTCTGATTGTGTCCACACACAAAAATACACAAAGGTCCACAAATAAAACGGTATAATGGACTATTAGATATCTTAGACATGTGCCAATTATTTCTCCAAAAACATTGGTGAGCTTTCAGAAATCAAAATAAGTAAACATAAATATACTTTGCATAATACTCTGTTTTTGTGTAAAATAGTTAAACTACGAATAACACATTTTGGAAATTAGACCAATACATACAATACACACATTCAATTGAAGTAAAGAACATTTTAATGCAACTGTATGTGAATTGATCTATCAAAAGTACTAATTAATAACTACCATAACACAAAATGAGAGAGGCTTTATTATATTTTACCACCAATCAAGCAAGAAATGTCATTTTTCTAAAAAAAAAAAATTGAAGACAATAATTTTTACCTGGAGTCCGGAAAGGACACACACAAATGTACAAATTGATACTTCTATATTTAACCAATTAGGAAAATTTTCAAGTGTACTGGTATATCAGTATTTCAAGAATTTTCAACCGTTGATCTTAATTATAAAAAGTATATATAATATATATAATTAAGATCAACGATTAAAAATTACTGAAATACTGGTGTACCGGTATACTTGAAAACTTTTCAAAAGGTGTAACTTGCAAAGCAGTTTCAGTTTAGGTTCATGCAAAACATGTTTTTTTTTACTTGTTATTTTTTACTATCAAATTGGCACAGGCACAAGTTCATGAAGAGGGACACTAAGGTTTAGTTTTCTAGTTTTGAAAAGAAGGTCCACACTATTCCAATGACATGCATCCATAGCTATGTTGTGTGTACTATTGTTGTACTCTCTGCTAGCTCTTTTTTTATTAATTCTTTCGTCAATAGAAATTCCATAAGAAAATTAAATTTTTAATCATAAAACTTTCTATATTATGATATATTGATAGTGCAAAATAATTAAAGTTTAAAATATATATAAAAAAAAGAATCACTTTATTCTATAATGTCATCCATTAATTATATATATATAGTGGTGCTTGGCTGGCTTTGTAATATATATAAATTGAATGATTGAATCTATCACAAAATATAGTCAAGATTTTACTAATTAACCAAGCACTCTCACCAGTTCATGTATGTTCAACTCCACTAACTGACTAACACCATTATAATTAATTAACACACAATAATATTGGTGGCTATATAATAGTATATGGCAAGGTGGAGGGTGCAATAAACTTAGGGTCCTACGCACACCCGAAAATATTCCATCAACCACCTTTCTATATCACCAAATTCTGAAAATTATTTCAACAAAATATATAGAAGCTAAGAAAGAACTCAAGATATAATTATGCTTTTAGCCTTCTACATATGATTTGGTCATTACAGTTCATATACGAATATTAACTCATATAAATGGTTGTAATAAATATCATAATTCTTTAACAGATAAACGATATATTCTCTTTATTATGATCATTCAGGATTTAATCGGTAACCGATAATTATAAATTAACAAGTTAGAGCAACTCCAATAAAATAGTATTTTTAGTGTTTTAAATTTAACATGTACAACAAGTGAATTATTTTCAAATTTCACTTTACATGATTGATGAAATGAGATCAATTTTAGTATAGAGAAATAATTTTATTTTGGTGAAAAAATGAAAAACTAATTAAATTTTACTACCTTATATAAAATTTAAATTGAATTAAAACTAATTATTGAAGTGACAAATCTCACA
>NC_029792.2:3206423-3215213 GCF_000816755.2 Arachis ipaensis
AATTTGAGTTGTATTTTTTGTTTCTTTATCATTATCAGAACAATATAAATATTTGGTAACAATAAAAGAATTAAATATTGGAGATTTTTTCCTTCTATAAATTAAATAACAATATCATAAGAATTATAAAATATTGGAGATTTTTTTCTTCTATGTGTGGTGAGTGAAGCAAGTAGAAATGAAGGATTTATGATGCATTTAATTATTGTATCGCTAGTGGGGAAAGAGAACAACGAACAAATCTTCTATCGTTACTTAACGGCGTTTGTTTAATGTTTTCTACCTTTGGCAACCTTGTTTTATTTAACCAACATATCCAACGAATTGCATAGCCCATAGGGAAAGGCAAATCAAATAAGAACCGTTGGATGGCCCAATTTTGACCAGCAAAGTGGGGGTATGATGTAAGGAATGTGTGTAGGAAAGCAAGACACGTGTCCCCCAATGATTGGTCCGGAGGCAGACACCAAAAGGGCACATTTTTTGTCTCCCACATAAACCGGCTATAACCGGTTGGAATATGTCAAATCAGATAGGTGGGGTTGGGCCTCATGGTCAAGTTACCCAAATTGGAAAACATTGTTTACCAAAAGGTTTTAAGGTTGGAAGATTACCCTAAGAAGAAGTACTACTAATTATGCGACTAACAAAAAGAGAGAGTATTATTATTATTATTTGCAATTATATAATATTCTCTTTCTATATTCTTCTTCCCATATATTTTATTGCCATTACGAAAGGGCAAGTTGCTATTTCGTTAGGGGTCCCTTTTGTGTGTTTGGCCATATTAGAACCTTACTGGTGAGGAAAGTTCATGAAACAATGTGGGGACCTGCATGTAGCTTTCAACCATTATTTTGTTCCATGATTAGACAAGACACCTTATTTATGGATTACTTTATTTGAAAGAATTTTAAGTGTATTNAATATATTTAAAAAAATTTCTATTTTTATAATATCACATGATAGGTCATGCTTGACCTAGCACTTAACAACAAAATTTTCAATTTAATGCTAATTAATGTTTGTTTTTGTCAAAACACTGTTCCTAACTGTGCCTGATAACTTCAGGTTAACTACACCCAATTTTGGACTATAATAGCTTAATTTTTCTGGTCATGATAATACGAGGATCTAATTAGAATATGAGTTTGGGTGTGTAACTAATGCTTTTAAGGCATTTACTAAAAACATTAAATAAAAATATTTTTTTGGTAATTTTTTATTTTTTGAAATTTTAGTATGTTTATCACAATTTTTTTTCTATTCCCTTAATTAATATACAATCCTTTCAAAATATATACAGAAATGTGTTAACTACTAAGTCTTAAAAATAAATTAATAAGACAATATTTAAACAAAAATTGAGCTCAATATCTTGTATTATTATTCCGAAGCTTTAATTTCATTGGTTACAAAATTAATACTTTATTATAATGATGAATTCTGAATTCTGATCATGAAAATAGTGTTATGCTTTTAATATGTACCTTTATTCCACATACAATTATATTTGTACAGTTATTTTAAAATTCTGATGATGTAATATTAATGTGAAACAGTTCTAGAATGCTATTACATAGCCTCAAGATAGAATAATCGTCACAAATTAATTGCTCAATATAATATCTCTCCTATAAATAAATAAAAATACAAATATTTTTACAGTATTATTAATACGTGTTTTAAATGTTCGTACTATAAAAAAATTAAATATTATTTAAAATTTATTAATTTATATTTTTAGAATATTCAATTTAGTTTAATTTATTTTAATTTTGTTTATTTAGTTATTAAATTGAACTCTATGTTATGAACTTAAGATTTTATTTATTTTAAACTAATAAGAAGTTATAAATATTTCACAAATTATTGTAGTCGTCATTGAGTGATTTAGAGGTTTAAAAACCACTTTTTTAATTTCGTAACGAAACAATGATGTAAATAAGTAGGGTTGAGTGAGTCATTCTCTTGTGGACATTGAGTAAATGGTTAAATGAGTTCCTTTCTTGTTACACCATAAAATTGGGTAAAAGGTTGAGTGAATTCCATTGATTCAATTCCCAAACTATGACGTTGACAAATTAAGTTGATGAGTTATTTTTTTATTGGGTCAAGAAATTAGGTAAAGAATATAACAATTCTCTTTTATTCAATTTCAATCTATTCTTTTTATTTTCTATTTCAATTTCAGTATTTTTTTATTCAATTTTATTTCTTATCTTTTTGTTTACTCTTTATTTTCTTATCAACTATAAATAAGGTATACATAAATCCCACTTTAAATCAACTTTAATATATGCTTTATGCAATAACAGCAGTGACTAATTAAGTGGGACAAGGAGGGTTGGCCCTCAAGAGTCAAGAAAACGAAATGATTTTTGCCAATTTGCATAGAATTGAAGGGATGCCAAGTGTGAATAGAAAGCAAATTCATAAATAAAGATGAAGCAAGCATTCACGCAGATTTTATACTGCACAAAATGCAACAAAGTAAAAAACTACAAATCAATTGATTGATTGCTCTAATTATTTTCGTCCATGAATCTGAACCAACCCCATGATAGCTATAGAATCCTCGAGTAAAAGATTAAGACAGGTTAACATCTTATATTTTCTTTCACAAAAGAGTCCATGCACGTGCTAAAAATGTCTAGGCATATGTTGAGTTTTAATTTGTTTTTTTAAATTAAATCCTTCATTTTTTTTGTTTGTTAGAATTAATAATATTAAACTACTCTTATACCTTAACTCATGACAATAATAAAAAAGTCTCATGACCCACAAATTCAACCCAACAGAATACATAAATTCAATTACAATTTTAATCTTTATTATCTTATCTTATCTTATCTTTATGTTATCTTCTTATCTTATCTTATCTTATCTTTATTTTTATCTTTTGTAGGCAATGCACTATATATATTTAATTTGGGTAATGCTAGGTAGACAAAAAAAAAAAACAGCCATAGCTTGCCTTATTTAGCATTCATTAATTGTTGCGACAATTAATGAATGCTAAATAAGGCAAGTTATAGCTGTTTTTGGCTGATTTTCTTTGGTTACCAAATATTTTCGATTTAATTTTACCTTCGTAATTCTATGTTCAGTTCAATCAGTCAACAATCAATACAAGTTTTTTTCTCGTCTTTTCATATTCTTTCACAATTTTATCATGGTATCAGAGCATTGGTATCCTCCTTGAAAAATCTTAGAATCCATAGAGAACATGTGCATGTCCCAAACTGGAAGATCTATTGTGAAATTGAAGGAAGAAGGTGGTGGTAGTGGCGGAGGCGACAGTCTACTCACTTCCCAATACTCCTCCAAGGAGTAGAGATCTTCCACGACCTCGACCTCGTCCTCATTATTGGATACCAATTTGCTCAAGTCAATGCCATGTAGCTGCCGGCGACGACGACGACGGGAATAGAAAGACAGAGTTAAATCCGTGCGAGTCAATTTCGAAGGTGCCGGCATACATTGACTTTTATAATTCTCATATTGCTTGCATTTTCGGCGAAGCTTACTTTCTTATATTCAACGACGAAGAATGGTGTTTTTGGGTTCTCTGGGATTGCAGCGGCGAGTGGGAACGCTTGCCGCTTAATACTCTCCTGGAGACTCAAGATTCCTTGAGTGTTTACCATCCTTATCAGATTCAAAAGTCACAGTGGTTCTATTCTGACAAGAAGCTATTTCTTCCTTCCTCGGTTCAAGATTATAATAAGTCCGAACATGTTTTGTGTTGTTTCGACCTACAAACTCGGCAATGGACAATGGAAGAACTTGACTGCTTCACATCTTTCCATTTATGTTTATATGATGAAGATGGACTGCGGCCGTTGCTGCCCCATCTATTAGTGTCCAATGTTACAGGTCTTGAAGAATACACTAACTACAGTGTGATGCTTTCATACTCACTTTCAGAATCAAAAAGAGGAGAACATTTCATTAAATATTATCCATCGCGAATACTCGCAATAACAAAGATATATGCTATGTTGGTAAATCAAAATGGAATCATTGTCTATCAAAGAATCAATAGTTGTCTTTTATTTAAGGGAATCAAACCCTATTTTACGAGTGTAAAAGAAATATTTTTTTGTTGATCTTGACGAAGGCAAAACATGTGCCATGCTCTTTGGCTTTGCAATTCAAGATGGAACCAAAAAAATTCATTCATCTTTCTGGCTTTCTACACATATTTAGGGTTTGGTTGTATTAGGTTAATTAACAAAAAATGGTGGAACGTTATCTTTGCTTGATGCTGAGTGGAAAGATTCATGGTATCAGAGCTTTGGTATCCTCCTTGAAAAGAATACATAAGTTATCATCTTTCCGGTAAAAAATCACCCTACTTCTTTTTTAACCTCCTCCCGCAATGAATAATCAATCTTCTAATTTAGCTCAAAATTCAACAAATCTCTATTATATCCATCCAAGTAAAAATCCAACATCAGTCTTGGTTATTCATGTTCTAACAGTAAACAACTATCATTTATGGAATAGTCACTATGGCTTGTCTGCGCCTTCTTCCGACAGTTTCATCTGCGCCTTTTTTCGGCAGTTCCGTCTGCATTCTGTCTCAGCAGTTTAATTTGCATTTTGTTTTAGCAGTTTCATCTGCACTCTCATCGCGCTCTATGCGCCCTCTTTTCTTATCGTGCTATAAGCGTCCTCTCTTATTGCGCTCTACGCACCCTCTTTTATTGCGCTATATGCGCCATTTGAAGACCACTCTTATTGCGTCGTACGCGCCCTCTAAAAATCAATCTTATTGCGCTTTACGAGCTTATTTTTTCATTTTTTAAGATCGCTGCTCAAGCACAGCATCTCCTTTATATTTTTGCCGCCGGCAACTCAAGCTCCGCCGCACGCATTTTTTTTTTAAGATCGCTGCTCAAGCACAGCATCTCCTTTTATATTTTTGCCGCCGACAGCTCAAGTTCCGCCGCACGTATCTTCCTCCGCATCACCACGTCAGACGCTCAACAATTTCATCAGAATTTATCCAAGCTGTGGATTATTGACATCTTCTATCTATCAGCTTGCGGGAGCGTATTAAACTACTCTTCCACCTTAGCCCATGACAACAATAAAAAAGTCTCGTGGCCCAAAATTTAGTCCAACAGAATACATAAATTCAATTACAATTTTAGTCTTTATTATCTTATCTTATATTATCTTTATGTTATCTTCTCTTCTTATTTTATCTTATCTTTACTTTTATCTTTCGTAGGCAATGTACTATATATATTTAATTTTACCTTCATAATTCTATGTTCAATTTAATCAGTCAACAATCAATAAAAGTTCTTTTCTCGTCTTTTTCTATTCTTTCACAATTTTATCAAATAATAAATTTTAATTAATAAAGTTTTAATCAATGCGATCCCTTGAATAATAAATTTAATGTAGTCCATAGATGATATATAAAGATAGATTTATTTTATTTAAAAATACGGCTGAATCATTTTGACCTCTAAGAAAATTTAATTTTTGATAAAATAATTCAAACAAAATGAAATTATATTTTAACCCCAGAAGTTATCTTCTCGGTATGATAAAAATACATTAAATATGAAGAGACATATTTTAAAAACTCTAAAAATCAAATTTTGACCAAGTGTTTTGCAAGTCTATTTAAAAAAATAAAATATTTTTGTTCTCAAAATTTGATGATTTTAGCATATATAAATATACGAAATCAAATAAACTCTGTTGATGGGAAAAAAAAATCTCACTATAATAATACCATTTGATCACATGTGAATATGTGATGATATATAAATGATCATATATCTATTTGGAGCCCACTTACATTACACAGATCTGCCTCGTTTATATGGTACAACATGCGACACGTTGTTAAGAACAGTAGTTGACAATTTTGCAACATTTCCAATTACAGGTAGTATCGGACAGGAAAATATAAACTAAACATTTTCTTCAAATCATTTTTAGGGTTGTATTCGTAGAAAACACAAAAAAAAAAAAAGAGAAAAGAGAAAAAGAGAAAAATAGTATTGGTGGGAGTCACTACTATTACCGTCGTTATTGAAAAAGATAAAAAAGAGGAAAAAAATTCAAGCAGAATCGAAGACGTATGTGTGCGTGTTTGTGAGAGAGAGAAAGCGAGTAAAAAAGATAGAAAAGAGAAAGATGCTCCCCAAAAAAAGAGGAAGATAGAAACGACGTCGAAAATAGAGACTGTTATCGCTATTGTTATCTTTTTCTCCTTCTTCTTTCTTCTTTTTTTTGTTTCTCTTTTTCTGTCTATGCATGTTCTTTTTTCTTTTGTTCCGATGAAAGAAATAGAAAGGAAGAACATATTAAAGATGATTATGGCAGAAGTGTGGTGGTGAATTAGTAATGACAAAAGTACGATGGTAGAATGAAAGGTCAGGTGGGGCATACGAAGTTTTAAATGAGAATATTTTAAGAAAAAATATTAGTAAAATTTTTGTCTTTGTCTCCAAAAATTTTAATCTCTTGTATTTTTATTTTTTGAAAATATTAAAAAAATTAAAATTTTATATTTCGAGATTAAAATTTTAATTTTAAATTTTGACTATTAAATATAATATTGAGTCTTAATTCTATAATTATAGTCTCAAAATTTCAAAATAAACACAGCCTAATTATTCAACAAATTTAGGACAATTTAAATTATACAAATTTTTTTCCGGTACTTCAAAATTATTGTACAAATTATTAGTAATAAATAGTTATATACTCGACTTGACAAGATAATTTAAATTAGACAAATTTGTAATTTACTACTAATTCATTAAGAATTTTCTTAGAAAGACAATGAAGAATCTAAATAATGTGAATAATGGGCTGCAGATTTAGCCCAAATACATATAAAAAATAAAAAATATTTCACAAATTCTCTAAATAAAAAAACTCACTCAATTATTCTAAAAAAATAACCATCTCAAACCCTAATTTATCAAAACATTTTACTCCAATACCCTCTTCTCTCCCAACCAGCTGCCACCCCACCTTCATCAATAATCATCCCATTTCACCGTTGCTGCTTGGTTTGCCCCACGCTGCCACCAGCGTCGCTCACCCATAGTGAAAATAACCATCCACTTAAGGATAAAAATAATCATCTGCATACCTAATAAATTGAACATTCAACATATTTTAGTTATATATAACTAAATCCAATCCCATCAAAATAATCATCCACATAACAATTAAAATAACCATCCGCATGCCTACTAAAATGACCATCCTATAATATGCTCAGTTGTGACGGTGGCCATTTAAGTATTCCAAAGTCTAAATATCCTCCATGCAATGATAATGAAGGAAGCATGCAAATTCAATCTCTTCCATAAATATACACAAAAGATTGTAGGTAAAGGGTCCTACATTTCTTAGAAAATTTTTCACTCCCTTGTCAACGACAATGGATGGGGGCATGGCGTAGCAGCGCTGGGGCTGACGAGTTTAGTTGTGAGAAGTACGACCGTATGGAAAGAGAAAGACAGCGGTGATTGAAAATGACTTTAAGGTTGGCTTCCGGTGCGGGAGAGAGAGACAAACTTAGCACAACAGATGCGCGACGGGGAGGATTTGCCATCCGCAACGATGGTTACCAGGAGAGTGACGTGAAAACAGCAGCAACAGCATTGGACTGAGCGCCAGAGGGTGAGGCACGTCGGGCTGGACCGGTGAAAGTGAGGGCATCGATGTGGCTGGCGGAGAGTGCAGCGATGCAATATGAGGACCAAAAAAGATGATGACAAATTTTAGACGTGTATTAAAAGTTATGATAAAATTAAAAATAACCGTACGTAGTGTAAAAATAAATTTAAATACTAATACTAATTTTTTAAATTGTAAAATTAAATAATTAATTAATAATCTAATTTTTAATTTTAATTTTATATTCATTTCTTAATTCATTGTTCACAATTAGCATTGTTTTTTTATACTTCCTCGTTAAATAAATAGTATATACTCAACACATTCCTCGTGCATATATTTAGTACTAAATTACAACCTTTCTCGTTGCGAGCATTTCAACTATTACCAAACTATCTAGTCTATCTGAAGTATTTTCTGATCGTAATATTAATAAAAATTTCAGTTTTGTTTAAAATAAATAAAAAAACTCAATTATTTGTTTGAAAGTTAAGAAAAAATATTATAAAAACCCTTTAGAAAGATATATTATTGTTAAATTTTGATACGAGGCGTAGACTTTAGCAAATATCATTTGGTGCTCATCTTAATTAATTAGTAGTGTAATACTATTATTATTATTATTATTATTTTGGGTGGTTGATGAGAACATAAATATACATATTTGATCCTAGGTAGAAAACGGATAACTTTTGGAGGTGCAAGGAATAAATATACGTAGGAAACAAGAAGAATGGTAAAAAGTGGAAGAGCATAATGGTTAATAGTTAAGGAAGCAAACAAGTTGGGGGTGCCCCACAAGGACAAATCTTGCAGTTTTCTATATTTGATGTTTCCTATGAAAGAGAAGAGCACATTATTTTATTTTTTTCCCCACTTTACCATATGCCATATGCCCCTATGGCTAGAGATTGGTTGGATCCTGGAACAACTACAAACGCAGTCAAAATTTGCGACCATTAGTAACTCTCTACTTTTCTTTATGAGTCAAGTTTTAATTAGCATTGTTATTTGGTTAACACTTGGTTAGTATACTAGAGATACACTATGTGGGATCCAACTTTTTCATTCAAAATATATTTATTTAATCATTATGTTATATTTTTAATATTTACTTTATCATAT
>NC_029792.2:3215237-3217425 GCF_000816755.2 Arachis ipaensis
GATAAAAATTGGGAATTTTTTATTTAAATAAATAAAATAAATATAATAATTACAAAAATAAATAATTTAAAAAATATTTACTAATTTGCATTTTTAAGTCATATCTCGTTTACAGTATAAACGAGATGACAATTCATGTATATAAACGAGACATGACAGGTCAACTACAATGTGTCTATCTCGTTTATACACCTTATCTCGTATTCTCGTTTACACTGTTCGAAACAGGTGTCTGTACAGATGTCTCCGAAACACACTCATTCTCATCCCCCACATCGGACGAGTCACTATCCGCACTGTCTGCCATATAATCCTCGTCCGACTCCTCCTCGCCCTCCTCTGTCTCATCCACTGAAATGGCGACATGAATGGGCGGTGGTGCAAGAGGTCGGTCGTCCTGTATATAGGTCGAGTGTACGGAACTCCCACCACCACTGTGTCCCACCTCTGTGGAAAGTTCCATTACATGCTCCACCATGATCCTCCCATGGATGTCGAATATCAGTCGCACATGCCCGTCCCCTTGAAGTCGGAATAGTCGAAACTGGAAGACTCCGTTACGCATGGGTGCCAGCAACCTATACGTCACCCTTTCGATTTCCCTCACTTCTGTACCACCTACCTTGCACAATATCAAACTCTTCAAATCCGACAACGTATTTACACGCTGAGTGCGAAACAATATTGGATCCTCACACTCAAATGTCACCCCGTTGTCACTATTTCTCATACGACAATTGGAATAAACAAGCACAACTATGTATGAATTATTACTGGCCATTGATGCTTGTATTCGTGAGAAATATGAAACACAAAAATGATAGGAAAAGTTTGTGAAGCATACCAAGGATTACACATCCTTTTATAGCTGCTGCGATTGTCTTCTATATATCTCGTTAGGGGTGAGCATGGGTCGATTTGGTTCGGGTCCAAGGTGAAATTAAAACCGAACCGACCAAAATGTAATTGGTTCGGTTTGGTTCAGATTTATGTTTTTTTGTGCATGTATCCGAACCAAACCAAATTGATTAAGAATGGATTGGATCGGTTCGGGTAATTGGGTATCCGATGACTTTGAAATTCATAAAAAAAACCAAATTTTTATCTTAAAAATTCAACAAGTACAATAAAATGTAACATCAGTATAAATAATCTAAACATGTTAAACACTAAATACATTAAAAACTAAACTCATTAAAATCCAAACATATTAATAGTAAATAATCTCACTAAAAGCCACTAAAAGACATATATATTTTTTTATTTAATTAATATATAATCGGGTTTACGAATTGGTTCGGGTTCTACACCCACAAAACCGATACCCGAACCAATCATTAACAAAAGTTATCGATTTGATTCGGATTGAACCCGTTTACCCGTTGGTTTTAGAACCAATTTAATTGGTTCGGATTCGGATTCGGACGGGTAATTGGATATCCGCTACTCGTGCTCACCCCTATATTTCGTTTACACTGTAAACGAGATGAACATTTCATGTATCTCGTTTACACTGTCAATAAGATATGACTTGAGAATACAAATCGATAAATATTTTTTAAATTATTTATTTTGATAATTATTATATTTATTTAATTTATAAAAATAAAAAATCCCACAAAAATGTGGCGATTATCATTCTTTTCACTCATCATTTTTACCTATGTTTAATTACTCTATTGGTCCCTATAGTTTTATCAATTGAAAAAAAATATAAAAAATCTAATTAAAAAATCTAATTATAAATTTGATAAAACTATAGGGACCAATAGAGTAATTAAACCTAGGTAAAAATGATGAGTGAAAAGAATGATAATGGCCACATTTTACTTAGATAAATAAAAATATAATAACATAAGTATTTATGAAAGATATTCAAATAGTCAAGCTAATATAAAAAGTGTATTAAAATAGTAACATCATTCTAAATTTAGAACTTATTCTTTAAGTAGACATAAGAGATGACTTATATTGCGATTTCATTATAAAAGTCATTTATATTGTAACAGTTCAATTATTAAGTTAACGATTATTGTTAAGGTCGTCAATTACAAACTAATAGTGAACACATAATTAAGGTCGAATTATATTAGGGATGTATGATAGTATTAATTACAAAAATACCGTAATAATTAATAGATACTAGATAAAGTAAGTTTTGATTTTTTTTTTTGTCTTTTTAATATGG
>NC_029792.2:3217752-3218964 GCF_000816755.2 Arachis ipaensis
GTAATATTAGGTAGACAAAAAAAAAACAGCTAAAATTTATCTTATTTAGTATTAATTAATTATCGCAACAATTAATAAATATTAAATAAGACAAATTATAACTGTTTTTAGCTAATTTTCTTTGGTTACCAAACATTTTCATTTTAATATTATCACAATTAAAAATAGAAAAATATAACAATCAACTAAATTAATATTCATATTAGTCTTTAAAATTACATATGTACTTTAATATGGTCCTCTAAAATTTTGATTTATTATTTTAGTCTCTCAACTTAACGTTATTTTCGTCACATAACTGTGACGTACTGAGATGGATTGACGACTATTACATTAGAAGAATAATCTAATGTGGGAATTGAAAATTTTTATCTCAATATTATTATTTCATAGAAAACTTTTAAAATTCTAATTCTAATTTCACTTTTAAATTTTTTTTGAGACGCAAATTGAAATAAAAAAATTTCAATTATTACATCAGATAACATTAGAAAGTTTAGTATCAATTTATTTCAACACATCATGAATGATTCTATAACGAAAATAAATTCAACGATTAACGTAAGTTATAAATATCAAATTAAAGAATCAAATTAAATAAATTAAAAATTTAAAAATCATATAAGATACCAGTGTAATTTCAAAAACAAATCGAAATATTAATTCTAACTAAAATACTCTATTTGAATTTATCTTAGAAAGAATCATATTAGTTTCTATATTCTTTCAGATGTAATGGATTCATTTTCTTCGTATGCTTAACTACAAACTCTTAACAAGCCTACTACTCTAATATTTTAAGGGTCTTTATTCCGATATTATAAAAGATGAATTTGGAAAATCTTCACTAAGGTGAGAAAATTTTATAAAAAAATATAAACTATTATTAATTTAAAGATAATTAAAGAAAAAAACTGGTACGGCTCTTTATGGTTATTCTATGGTAACTGTCGGTCACCAACCACTATTACATAAGATTTTTAAGTAATCATTTCCGATATTAGTAATCATAATAGTTCGAGTAATGATACGTTTTCCAAACTATCAATCTATCATCCTAAATTCCAAGCGTTGAATAAATTGTAAAGATACTCTTAATATCTGCATGAGGTGGGAACATTGAGGTAACATGTTTTTTAAGTTTGATTTGATATATAGAGAATTTTAAAATTCTTTTATGCTCATAAAAAAAATTATTTTTAATATTTCATC
>NC_029792.2:3219060-3222128 GCF_000816755.2 Arachis ipaensis
ATGTTGAATCTTAAATTATATTCTTGTTAATTATTAAATTTATTTTTTCTACCAGACTTTCTTTTTTTGAATTTTTTTATGAATGATAGTTATTTTCTATTTAGAACAGATGTAACTAAGATTAATGTTAAATTTTTTATTTTTTATTTTACTTGGATGGATGTAATAGAGATTGGTTGTTGAGCTAAATTAAAAAAATTAAGTATTTATTGTGGGAGGAGGTTGAAAAAGAAGTAAAGTGATTTTTCACCGAAAAGATAATAGTTTATGCATATTTTTTAAAGAGGATACTAAGACTCTGATACCATGATAAAATTGTGAAAGAATAAGAAAAGAAGAGAGAAAGAATATTATACTTTGTATTTCTTGATTAATTGAATTGAATTTATGTATTCTGTTGGATTGAATTTGTGGGTCACGAGATTTCTTTATTGTTGTCATGGAGTAAGATGAAAGAGTAGTTTAATAGATTCAGCAACAACTAAAGTGATTAATGGCACATAATCTTCCATCAATCCATGAGGAATTGTGCTCACATAGTCACTCTCTTTCATCGATTCACTTATTGAAACAAGTGCATCAATTGTTTTTTCTAGTTAAGCAAATATTCATTCTGTTAGAAACAGGAGACTGAGAGAATAATATGAAAAGTGTATTATTGAGTTGTGCCAAAAGTACAATATACAAGAGGTATTTATAGGTGCTAAATGAATCAGAGTAATAAAAGCATAAGATAAAGCAGGTTGTTTGGCAGTTTGGCAAGAAATGCAATCAAAAGATTCATTTGGAACCTGACCTCAAACACCCTGAGACACAAGAGGACGCAGTTTTCCTAAGGAGGTGTGGGCAAGACGTTGATGCCATAAGTGAAGGGTAGAGGGAGAAGAAGCAGCACAGAGATTTGGTACAGGAGGAATATGAAGACTTTCGAGTTCAAACAACCTTCCGACCTTACGTCCAGTCCCGATGATCTGTCCCGTTCAAGGATCCTGTACACGACAACTGTTCTGACGGCGCGTGGAGGCGCGTGTGGTGGTCGTTGGCGGCGATCTTGGCGGCGTTGGAAAGCTGACGGAGAGAAGAACACGATGATGCCGGAGGTGACGAACCAAAGCGTCGGAAACAGCTCGAAAATTGCGAGCAAAGTGGCACGGGTGGAAGCTGGAGGGAAGAGCAACCTGGTCGTGGCAGCGTCTTTCGGCGGCGCGTGGAGGTGCGTCCGGAGGCGGATGGCGACGGTTCTGGTTGCGTTGGAATCACGGCGACAAGACGAACAGGACGGGTATGGGGGTGACGAACCAAAGCGTCAAAAAGAGAACGAAAAAGGAGGCCAAAGAACACTGCCGACAAGGAAAAACAAAGGGGCTATGAACTAATATTCATCGGGAAAAAAAAAAGACCTAAGCTCTTGATACCATGTTAGAAACAGAAGACTGAGAGAATAATATGAAAAGTGTATTATTGAGTTGTGCCAAAAGTACAATATACAAGAGGTATTTATAGGTGCTAAATGAATCAGAGTAATAAAAGCATAGAATCCTATAATTAATATACAGATATACTACATAAATATAGACGATACTAATTGATCCTAATTAATGCTAATGATTCTCTAACACATTCACTGATCTTTTAATTTTGATACAACTGAACTTATTCTTAAACTACAAAATTTTCGTTCTAATTTGTAATGCAAAATGGTCTCCCAGTCTTTTTTCAGATTTGGTGACTGTATATACATCAAACCATTCTCGTTGTGAACGACTTCGTCATAAAGGCTAGCAACTGCGATTTTAATAAAACATCTTACTTTTTCCATCTTACAAATTCTGGATTCACTTTCCTAGAAATGTTGAACCCATTTAGAATTCTTGTACTTGTTATGCAAAATTTAGGGTCATTAAGAACTAAATTTTAATACTTTGGGCTAAGCATCTTGAACCGACGTAAGTGTAGTCACAAAGAAAAAATTGTGGCTTTTATACTATAAAAGGTACCAACACGGTAAAAATAAAAAAAGAAAAATAATAAACTAAGTGAGAGAGAAGAGAATGTGAAATTTTTTTTTCTTATAATAAAAATATTTTACATTCTCTTTTCTCTCACCTAGCTATTATTTTTTCTTTCTAACATGAATGATCATCTAAATTAATAGATGTAATTGTATAATTATATAAAATACTTTACATGATTAGTGCATCAAAATTAATCTCTTTAAAAAATACTTCCAAAAAATTTAATAGTGACATTAACTTGATAAAATAAAACAAAAAATTGCTTCTAATAAGAAAAAATTATAAAAATGGTATTTGATAAAGTTTTGTCTAATAAATATTGAAAATTAAAACATTAGCAGGGTTACTTGCTCAAAAATGTTACTGTATTAGAGCCTAGAGGCCTACTTAGTAACTAGACTTTTAGATTAAGCTCAAATCCTTCTTTTAAATTGCTTAAAAACCAATCTTAAGTCAACACACAATTTCTAAACAAAAATTAAAATATGACGAGAAAAATTATAATAAAATACAAAAGTGTTTCGTGTGCCAAACATTTATAAAGTTTAATTATCCATAGCTAATACTACATGTGTGCTAATAACTAAGAAGAGTATTTAGTAATTTTCGGAACAAGTATAGGCGACAGGTGTTGTTAATATAGGGTGCAAGTTTCGTGTGTTATCACGTTTGATATAGTTCTTTCTAATATTGTAGTTTGTTTTTTTTTCTCTCTACATTAATTACAAAATTATCTTTTAACTAAATTTAAATTCTTATAATTAAAATAATTTTTTATATATTGCTTGTACAAAAGTTTTTTTTTTCCCCCAAAGCATGTGATCTTTTAATCTTGGATTTTGGGGACCACGAGAAAGATAAGGATACAAAATAACAAAATTGGGCGTTGGGTGTGAATGTTCGAATAGGCCCTTTTAGTATACTGTTCTTTGAAAACGGGTAATGCGTGATTTGACCTAGAGACAGAGTATTGTCAGTTCCAATGCAATATTACCAAACTACCCACACTGCTTTACCCTTTATTTCAAATGATTATAAAAAAAAAAAGTCAAA
>NC_029792.2:3222197-3223254 GCF_000816755.2 Arachis ipaensis
ACCAACTTGACTAAAAAATAGTTAAAGAAAATGAAATTTTATTTCTTTAATTTCGTTTTTGGGGGAAGACAGGGAAAATCCCATATGAAACTCATGAAAATTTCTTCTAGTCACCCACCAGAAAATGATACAAAAGGTAGATTTTAATATTGTTCTTGATTTTTAACGAATGAGAATAATTTAAATTCATAAGTATATTTTCTTCTTTATATTGTGTTTTTTAATAAAAATATATTATAAAAGAAAAAAAAAAAGTATGAATATAATAAAAATATACTATTATTAAATAAATTAATAATTTTTTTACACTATATATCACTGTAAATTATATATGATTTGTAGGACAGTTTCTAATATTTGTGTTACAGTAACAATATAAATATGTTATGCAAGAAGCTTTTACTTTATACGAGAGCAAAATCCGGTTAATTCAGGTGAGAAATGAGAATAGAGAGAAGGAAAGTTTAATTTGTTAATTTGTTTTGTGGGTTGACTTGACTGGTTGTTGCAAAAACTGAAAACATAAAAAAGTAGAAAGCAGAAAAGCCGAAAAAGAGAGAAAATGAGTCTGCTTCAGTTACCTCTGCGTTTGGCTAAAAGGGGATGTACTTAGTACTGCTCCAGTTACCTACTACGTCGCCCAGTTCAGTTTATACATGCTTTCCAATATTCATCACAATTTTTTTTTTATCATCCTTTAAATCTTAATTATCCCATACCATACCATACTACAGAAATTATTTTTAATATGGAAATAGAGATAGTGTTTTGGTTGAATATTGATATTTGAAGTGTATTACAGTATTGTGGAACTCATTCAACACGCTCCCACGTGTTGGCCAGGATGTTGCCACGTGTCAAACACGCCCCCACGTGTTGACCTTTTTACCTATAAAATCCACCTATCTGTAATTACACAAAATAATCTCATTTCCCAAAAAAATACCAATATTTCTTCCATATACAAAAAAACCAGCCGAAGTAATGCACATTGGTAAAGTTCAGCTCTATTGTTGCTGAATTAGTCCTAATTTTTTTAAAATCAAAAGTATGTTTA
>NC_029792.2:3223264-3224013 GCF_000816755.2 Arachis ipaensis
TTGTATATTATTCATCTATAAAATATGTTTCAACATTTAAGTTAGCTCCAAAAATACTTTCTAGTGAATTCTAAAAAAAGGAATTTAATACACATCTCATGTATTTTTTGTTAGTGTCTTTTTTATAGTCAGTAAATTTATCGTTTTCTTATTGTAGAAATGAATGATTATAACGAAGACTATGAACTATTTTATTTGTTTCGACTTATAACATTAAAGTAATCATTTCATTCGAGATGTATCTTACATTTAACTGAATTATAATATCCAAATTAGTAATAATTCAAAAAGAAAAATATTGAGTCAATTTGATATTTAGATAATAAATGAGTTAAAATATTAAAGACGTACATAATGTACTAGACTAATTGCTTTAAAACAAATTTACTTTATAGATTTTGTTGGAGTTTTATATAGAAAGATTTTATTGGAAAATTAGAAGTTTGAACATTTTAATACATCTATTGATTATAGGAAGTCATTTAGATAAAGATGTGTAAAATGTCTTTTTTTTAAAGATGTTTTGTAGTAATTAAAATTTAACATATATAATCGATAAAATCGTATTATTTTTGTTAAAATTACGCTATAAAAATTAATTTGACCGAAAAAATAGTGAATTAAATCTTGAACTAGTCTAAATTAATATTATTTTTTTATAAAAAATAACTACAATATCCTTATTATAAAAAATAACTAAAATATTCCTATTATATATATTAATTTTGATAATCCTAAATTCTACTCTT
>NC_029792.2:3224317-3226051 GCF_000816755.2 Arachis ipaensis
AGAGAAGTAAAGAGTTAGAATTTAAAATTCTCAAAATTAATATATATAAATATATAATAAAAGTATTTTAGTCATTTTTTATAAAAAATAATATTAATTTAGACTAATTTAAAATTTAATTTACTATTTTTTCAATCAAATTATTTTGTTTGACCTAATTTTAACAAAAATAATACGATATAATTTATTATATATTTTAATTTTAATTATTAAAACTATCTTTAAAATTATTAAAACTATCTTTAAAAAAAGACATTTTAAAAATCTTTATCTGAATAGCTCCCTTGACTATAATGTGTATTTATGTAAAATGAAACTTATAATTATGACATCCATATTCTGTAACAAAGTCAAAATATTAAAACTCGTTTTCTTCCCAATTTGGCACAAACCTAACTACCTGACTTTTTATCGTCAATTAACTAATTCTGCTTTCGGTTAATTAATACTAACATTTAAACTTAAGTACTAATGGTAATAGGAATAATACATACTCTGATTACTCAATAAAAACGGAGGAAAATCTTATAGGTGAGCTCGTAATGAAGAAACTTCATTAAAAAAAGTCATGAGATGAGATTCATCCTCATTCATAATCTGTATTGAAGAAAACATGCTCTTCTTTCACATAAAGCTCTGCCGTTAGCCAGTGCATAGTGGTGGACGCTTGTTTCCGTCCACGAGACCACAACCCCACTGTCACACAGTAATAACAAATAACAAATTAAAATACATGGAAAAATCTCCGATGACTGGTCACCGAACTCACCGGTTTCAACCATGAGAGAGAAAATGTTTATATATTCCATCTTCTCTTATATTGGGTCCGAACTCTGAAAGTGTTCCTTCACCATTCTCATCTCTCTCTTTCTCTTTCTATTCTCTCTCTCTAACGTTCCATGGAATCCGATAGTCGCCGCTGTTTTCACTCTCTCCGACTCTGAACTAATCGCCGACTATACAAAAAATGCAACAACCGCAGATCGCGAACCTTCTTTCTCACGATTTGTTCTGTGAGTTTCCATCTTCTCTTAGTGTTTCCACTATTCCAGTGGCCGGGAAATTTTCCGGCAAAGTCATAGTGACTGGACGAGCTTCTAATTCTGTTTATATTCTACTTCGTTTTGTTTCTTTTTTAATTTTTATTTTTATCTCGATGCAGAAGAATCGTTGTTCCGCGAAGAAGCTCTTTGAATTTCTCTCTCTAGAACTCCGCTGTTTTTGCTTACATTACCTGTATTTTATGTTTGCTGTGTTCGATCGTGTCGGTTATCGCCGCCGGAATCGTTGCTTGCCGGCGATGTTGAAGTTCAATTAGTTTTTTACTGCTTTAGCTCGAAATTGATAAAGTGTTGTGAAGAAATCGAAAGAGTTCTATATAACTTGAAGATTGAAGAAGGAACGATGTTCGATCTTAACCTGAATGCCGATTCCACTCAGCACGATGACTCGCCCGTGCTGCTCGGGGAGAAGATTCCGGAAGCGTCCTCCGGGACCTCGAATTCCTCCGTGGTGAATGCGGAGGGTTCGAGCAACGGAGGTGGTGCCGGAGACGACGACTCGTGTTCCACACGCGCCACTGGCAGCGGCGATGTGTACACCTTCAATTTCGATATTCTGAAGGTGGAAGGCGGGAGCGACAGCTCCGTCGCGACGAAGGAACTGTTTCCGGTGAGCGCCGGGAACTGGCAGGGGCAGGCTTCGACGTCGTCGATTCCGGCGAGGAAGAGCTGG
>NC_029792.2:3226076-3235739 GCF_000816755.2 Arachis ipaensis
CGTACTGTCTGAATTAAAAGAATTATGATGAATAATATATCAACTTACTAGTCTTATTTTTAAATGGTTAATCTATATAAATATAATTAATTATTTTAAGATTGTAATTTATTTTATATTTTGATATTATATAAAAATAAATTTTCGTTAAGCTTTCCCTACATGCGTATTATGAGAATTAATATATTTTATTTACCTATTTATATAAAAAAATTGTTTTAAATGACTATGAGCATTCTTATAGATAATTTCTGTTATTTGACCATGGATCTTTCCACCTTCTTCTTGACCTGACAATTAGGTTGAGTATATTTATAATAAATTCTAGGATACTCGTTACCTTGTACTTGTTTTTGACCATACTTTTTCCAATTATAACCATCCTCCGAGAGACAGAGTAAAGAGGCAAAGGATTAGAATCGGCAAGAGTGGCATTGTTCTTAAACTTGAGGAAAAAATTAGGAGCATCATTGAGATTTTTTTGATCAACTGGCAGAGAACTTAGTCAATGAAACGAGCCAGTAGTTGGAGAAGGCATAGCCTGAGAAAATAAATGAAATAAATAAATAAATAAACACAGACTAAAAAAATTGATCTTCTAATAAAATTCAAACAGAATAATCAAAAGAGTGGTTAAAAAAATCAACAAAAAAATATAAAAAAAAAGAGAAAGCGGAATAACATGAGAATTAGGGAGCATGATGGAAAAATTAAGCAATACATTGGACTAATGCCAGGGTATAGTAATGCATCGTGATGCAGAACAAGAAGATGGAGATGTAGAAGCGAAAAGTGTCGCGGTTTATGCACATTTCACATATACATAGAAATTGCGAGGCCCTACCACAGTTTTTAGCCATTTTGCATATCAACATAAATCGCTGGAGGGGTGTAGCGATTTATGTATATTTGGAATTCGTGGGACGTTCTCACGATTTATTTAGTTTAGTAAAAAATTGTATTTACATATGTAATATGCAAAAGTTGTATTTTGATAAATTTAATGTCTAAATATTTTATTTTAGTCATTTGTCCATAAAATATGTTTTATCTTTAAAATTTGTTAAAAATTTTAAAAATACTTATAAAATTTATTTTATTTCAATTTTATTTTTGAAAATTTTAATTTATATTAAATATATCTTTAATAACTAAATTTTTAAAAAATTTAGGACCAACTCAGTAATAATACATGACAACTATATTTAATTTACTTATAATAAAAATTATTCGGTAAAGTTATGACTAAATTTTTTTAAATTTTTTAAAAATTAATCGTCAAAAATATATTTAATATAAATAAAAAACGTTTAAAAAAATTAAAAATAAAAAAAAGAAGAAGAAGTATATTTTATTACCCCCTTTAATCAAGTACTTTTTGAGAGAAAAAAAAAGGGGAAGAAAACTTATATAAGATGATCCCACCCGACGAAAGCATCGCGGTTCTTAGAGAAGGCGTGAAATCTTTTTCTCCCTGACGTGTACGATCGTGATTCAACAATTAACTCCGTCCTTCTTCTTCTTCCTCTTGCGATTCACTCAACCTCTCCGCCCAATTTGGCCATGTCCGCATCGCCGTGGAATTCATAGACTCACTCTCTGCTCTCCAATTCCACTAAGCAATTCTTCTACAAATGGCTGAAACTCCAAACGCCTCAACGTCCTCACCAAAACCCTCTACCATGGACCCTCAATCCCAGCCTTCCCAAAATCCAAACCCAAACCCAAACCCAATCCCTAATTCAAATCCCAACCCTTCAATGTCAGCGCAATCGCCTTCGATCTCAAACTTCTCTCAACAACAATCCCCTTCAATTCACAATATCTCTTCCCCTTCTCTCCCCCCTCTCCCCCAAGACCCTCAGCAATCACAGCAACAGCAACCACAACAGCAGCAGCAGCAACAGCTTCAGCAACAATCACAGCAACAGCAACAAACGCAACAGCAGCAACAACAGCAGCAGCAACAGTCGCTTGTGATGCAGCAGTCTCAGGGGATGACCATGAACCCTATGTCCCAATTCCAACTCCAGCAGACCCTCCAGCGGTCCCCTTCGATGACACGGGTCAATCAAATGCAGTCTCAGCCGCAGCAGCAGCAGCTTGGCGTTATGCGGCAGCAGGCTGGGTTGTACGGCGGCCAAATGAATTTCGGCGGTTCTGCTTCGGCGGCAGGTCAGCTGCAGAATCAGCAGCAGCAGCAGCAACAACAGCCTCCGCAAGCGAAGAAGAGTAGGAGGGGCCCACGCTCAAGGAGCTCGCAGTACAGAGGTGTCACCTTCTACAGGAGGACCGGAAGATGGGAATCGCATATCTGGTTCGCACCCTTCGTTCATATTTACTCACTTTGATAATTTCCCCCAAATTTAGGTGGTCTAGTTCTGTATTATCTATTGTATGGCAATTATTTGATTGGTGAAATGCGAATTTATTTTTTACCGCGTTTGAATGTGTGAAATACATCTGACTTGCGGTTTTTGTTCTTTCCTTTTGTGTTTTCTTTTTTTTTGTGTGTAGGGATTGCGGGAAACAAGTTTATTTGGGTATGGATTTGTACTTTGGGTTACTTTAATCTGTGTTTTTATTCTAGTCTATGTTTGTTTGCTAATTTTTTAGTGTGTTCCAATGAAATTTGTATTGGGCCTTGTAGGTGGATTTGACACCGCTCATGCCGCTGCTAGGTACAACTTTTGATCTTTATATAAATTTCCTTTGGTGGTTATGATTTAGATAATTAATTGTTGTCCTTCTCCTCACTGATTGACTTGGAATTTTTCAAATTCAGAGCTTATGATCGAGCTGCTATCAAGTTTAGGGGACTTGATGCTGACATCAATTTTAATCTCGTTGACTATGAGGACGATCTCAAACAGGTTGGAATAAACGCATAAGCTCTTGATGAGTATTAATCTAGATGGACCCTTTGAGTTGTTGTTTACTATTTTCTTAAATGATTAATGATGAACAGATGAAAAATCTCTCCAAGGAGGAATTTGTTCACATACTCCGTCGCCAAAGCACTGGTTTCTCAAGAGGAAGTTCAAAATACCGAGGAGTGACACTTCACAAATGTGGCCGGTGGGAAGCTCGAATGGGACAATTCCTTGGCAAAAAGTGAGGACCTACTTTTATGTAAACTAAAACTGAAATAGTGGTCTGCTATGATTATAGGATTAGATATTAGTGCGGATTCATGTGCCTATTGGCTTCCAGGCGAATTTCGGCTTAGTTCTCAATGGGTCTGTAGGCTTTTTCCGTGTTTGGAGAATCATGTCTAAGATGCCTGTTTCAAAGAAACAATTGGCAAAGGTTGTTTTTGTCATAGAGATTGCACTGCTTTCGTGCAGGTATATATATCTTGGGCTATTCGACAGCGAAGTAGAAGCTGCAAGGTCTTAATGATACATGAATTGCATTGTACCTGCACTGAATTTATTACCCTGAATTATCAACTCATTAGGGTTGCAACCAACATATGTCTCCCTTTTGATTTTCTGCAAATTAGGGCTTATGACAAAGCAGCTATCAAATGCAATGGAAGAGAGGCAGTCACTAACTTCGAGCCAAGTACGTATGAAAGCGAGGTCAAAACTGAAGCCATTAGTGAAGGTAGTTTTCCACAGCTATATCCTCTCTGATGTATTTGTCCATTTGATTTTCAAGCTATTGCCGCAGCAAAAAATGTGTGAAACATCGTTTATGTTTATCTTTAAACTAGGTGGCAGTCACAACCTTGACCTCAATTTAGGCATGGCTACCCCAGGACATGATCCCAAAGAAAACAGGGGGAATCTTCAGTTCCAGTCTGTCCCTTACGATGTGCATCCCGGAAGAAGTTCGAGGGTATATAGCTGAACTTTACTTCTTGAATTCTTGATTAATTAATATTTGTTGCACATTACGAGGATCAAAGTTTTGTAGTATCAGTTTGACATCCTTTATGCACTCAAGCAGTTCCGTAACCAAACAATCTTTATAGACATTTAATTGTCGAGCAGAATTTTTAATGGAAGAAGAGTGCTTTTTGGCCTTTGTGGGGTTCTCCTGTAACTAATTACCACCTTCTTTCCTTTGACATTCATGATCTTTGTGAAACATTGTTTCTGGTATTGATCTGTAATTTCCTACATTTTTGTCTTTACTACTAGTCATGATTAGGTTCCTCTTAATTTGCAGATGGAAACCCATGTTAATTCAGTTATTGGTGATCCGTCTTTGAAAAGGCTGGTTGTAAATGAAGAGCGTTCTTCTGTCTGGAATGCCTCGTATTCGAGTTTCTTTCCCAGTGAGGTGAGTTCACTGTCAATCCTTATTACTAGGTTTACAGCTGAAGACAGTAATGTAATGTTGTTATTCATTTATTGAGTGCTTAATATAAAAAAGTAGAATGTAAACTACTCGTATGTCCTAGCAATCAAAGTTGAGTTTGATCTTCAGGGAATCCTATTTATATAATACGATTAATTTTTATCCATTTTTGGCATAATCTATGATGTCAAAAATGTCACAGGGAATTTGACTCTATTATGTTTTATATATTGGAAAATACTTACCGATGACATCTTCACATGAAGATAACATTGTAAACTGTTAGATGGTTCAATCAAACATGTTCCTTCAAATATATCAAATTATCTAATGATTCACAATGTCATTTAATGTAAAGATGTCATCATGAGAGTATCCACCACAATGGATTGCTCCGAAATATGTGCTCAAAAATCCTAAGAGGAAAAAGAAAATGGTCATTATCATTGTTGTGTTAATAAAATAAGATGACTTTGGAATAAGGGTAATAAACTGATAATTGAATGATAGGATGGAATAGTATTTCCACTGAACATTCCATAATGCATTACTTTTCAACTTTGTATCCTATACTAATGGAGATCTTTATAAACCAGTTTGTTAACAATAGTTGAAATATTTGTCAGGAAAGAGCAGAGAGAATCGGCATAGATCCCTCACATGGAGTCCCAGGCTGGGCGTGGCAAACTCACGGTCCGGGCAGTGCTACCCCAGTACCACCGTTCTCTACTGCAGCATCATCAGGATTCTCAATTTCTGCTACCTATCCATCGCCTGCCATCTTTCCAACAAAACCGATGAACTCAATTCCTCAGAGTATCTCATTTACTTCATCCGTTGCACCTGGTAGCAATGCAGCTCATCAATACTATTACCAGGTGAAGTCCCCGCACGCACCATCCTAACCCATCCTTGTAATGCAGACATGAAAACAAATGGCAGCATGTCTGCTGAAAATTCTTTGTATAATTCAGTCACTGATTGGCGTATACTGAGATTTCTGATTGGCACCTCTTGGGGTGAAACCATTATGCACATAATGTGTGAAGGAAATGCTCTATATCTTCAATTTAGTTGTTGGTTGTCAAAATCCATGGTATTCCTTGCCAATTTCCAGTTAATATTCAACCCTGAAAATAGAAGGAAGAGAATGCCTGTTGCTGTATTTTCTCGTTGTGAATTTATCAACGTGCGTGGTTGACATTCTCGACAGATTAGGCAAAAATAGATTTGTTTGCTTTTCTCTTTCGTTACATTTTTCAAAATGACAAAAAAAGAAAAAGAAACATCTATATTTTTTTGGGAAAGAAAAACTTAACTTTTTAAGGAACTTTATGACTGCGCTCCAATGTTGCAGCTTTTAATCCGATAGACCAAAACAGTTCCTTGAATAACTAACTGTTCATGCAAGAATGTCTCCGTTTTCCTTCGTGATTTTTTTTTTCTGGAAATTAATGTCCTTACTCGGTCTGACCTATCGGATGAAAGTGGGAAAAAAAAGGGGGAGAGAAAACAGTGAACTGTGATATCTCACGACTCACGAGTCAAACCTGCAACTTCATTGGAATGAGAATTACCATATCCAGATTTAACGCGCAAGGGTGACAGAAGTACATGCTATTGCATTGGTCGCATAATAGCACTGTTCAGATATTGGAGCTGCCAGTAAATCTCTAAATCAATGGAGCAAGCTCCAAAGCCATGAAATCTGATGCGTCTGTTCTTTTGTTTTTTATTTTACCTCGAGAAAGAAAAGAATCGTTCAAACTAGGATCTCTATTATGGCATGTGAGGAAGGGTAAGTCAATAGTCATTAATACTTTTTTCTAGATATTTTTACTAGGGATTTAGATCCTTTAAATTTTGAATTTAACTTTAGAGAGTAAAATATGATCTATTACCATTTATTTTATAGGTGAGACTAAGAGAATACATGAGAGAGAAAACATTCAATGGTGAGAGATCTCACTTTATTCTCTAGAGTGAAAATCTAAAATTTAGAGGATGTAAATTCTTTTACTAGACTTAATATTCAAATTGTTTGAACATCTAATACTTGTTTACCTCAATTAGTGAATTAATTACTATACAATCTAAATTAATTATTTGAGATCATTATTATTGGCCATAAACAATGTGCGCAAAGAAGGCCTAGTCCAAGACCTTATTGGACTTGTTAATATGGGTTTACAAAAAAGTCGTATTTTATATTATGGGGATTCAAGTTGTTAATTTATAATTTAGATTCAATAATTCTAGTTGTTTTGATGGAATATTTCTCTTATTTTCGTTCTCTCTTGATGATTTAAATTATATGGTATCTATTGTTGAAGGTGTCGCAAGAGTAGCTTGAGAGCGTGTGAAATTGGGAGATCAAAGAAGAAAAATTTGAGAGATAGAAGCTAAATCAGTAAATGGCAAAACTCATTATTCATTGTAGGTTCATTTGACTTATATACACATGTGTATATCTAGTTATTATGCAGCTACATGATAACCTTTTCTAATAAATATCTCAATTAGCTCTAACTAACTCTACCACTTGCTGAATTATGCTAAATACTAACAAGCTGCAACTAAACGATTCTGTTAAGTAACACCTTCCCTTAAGTTAGGAGTGCAAATGTTTTGCAATCTTAGCTTGACAAACAAATTGAAAAATATATTGGGAGCAAGTGCTTTAGTCAGCAAGTCAGCAACTTGTTCGTGAGTTGAGATAGGTAGAAGGTGGATTAATTTCTCCAGCATCTTGTCCCTGACAACATGGCAGTCAACCTCTATATGCTTAGTTTTTTCATGAAACACCGAGTTGGATGCAATGTGGATGGCTGCCTGACTATCACAGTACAGGCTTATTGGTTTCTGCAACTCCATTACCAAGTTTCTGAGTATTTTCTTCATCCAAATTGCCTCTCGAGTTGCTGATGCTAGAGCTCAATACTCAGCCTCGGCTGAGGAAGAGGCAACATTAGTATGCTTTTTGTTTTTCCAAGAGACAATGGAGCTTCTAATGTAAAAATAGTAGGCAGAGGTTGACCTTCTCGAGTCTGGACACGCTGCCTAATCTGAGTCACTGAATCCTGTTACCACTAAGTCTGATTGTGCAAGGAAGAAGAGACCTGTTGCTTTAGCCATCTTGATATACTACAATACTTTATGTGCTTCCTTAAGGTGTAGTGTGGTTGGTTTCTCTAAAAATTAAATCAATTTTCCAATTGCGTAGCTAATATCAGGCCGCTAAATACAGCAGCTTGCCAATAAATTTCCTATAATCAGTGTTGTCATTGAGGAATTCCCCCTTATCTTTGGTCAATTTGGCACTATAGTCCATAGGTGTGGTGCAAGGTTTGCAGTCTTCAAGTCCAGAATCTCGCAGCAAGTCTAGTGCATACTTTCTTTGATAGAGCGCAACACCATTTTTGCTTCTCTCCACCTCTATTCCAAGGAAGAATTTCAAATCACCAATGTCCTTGATTCGGAATCGTGCATCGAGCAGGGCTTTAATTGATTCAATTTCACTTAAATCATTGCCAGCAAGTACAACATCATCCACATAGACAAGTAGAGCAGTGAACCCAGTCTTTTGTGATTTGGTGAATAGGCTATGATCAAATTTTGACTGCAAGTAACCATGCTCAAGGAGAATAGACTTGAGCATGTTATTCCATTGTTGGCTGGCTTGTTTGAGTCCATATAGGGACTTGTTTAACTTGTAAACAGACTTTGGGGGTGCATTTAGGCCTTGGGGAACTTGTATATAAACTTCTTCCTCCAAATCACCATGTAAGAAGGCTGTATTAACATCAATTTGCTTCAAAAACCAACCTTTCGCAACAGCTAAAGCAAGGACAACTCGTAGAGTACTGAGCTTCAAGATTGGACTGAAAGTGTTCAGATAATCAATGCCCGGGACTTGTGTGAATCCCTTTGCCATTAACCTGGCTTTGTACCTGTCAATGGTGCCATCTGGATTATGTTTAAGTTTGAAGATCCACTTACAGCCAATAACTTTCTTGTGTGGTGGAAGAGTTGTAAATTGCCAAGTTTGGAGATGCTTCAGCGCGTTTAATTCTTCTTCAATAGCTTTTCTCCAATTCGCATCAGATACAGCTTCCTCATAGTGCTTGGGTTCTTTGTCGGTGGAGATGGCCAAAGAGAATGCCTTATGTGATGGTGAAAGTGCATGATAGGACAAAAACTGTGAGATGAAATATTGTTTGAGTGAAGTTGTAGAGATGTTCATACACTAAAAATCTGATAGGTATGATGGTTGTTTTCTTTCTCTGGTCTTGCTAGGCTACCATCTATAAACTTCAATTTGTTCTTTGCACTTAACGCTAACAACATAGATCTACTCCAAGAATTGTAGTTATTTCCGTCTAGAATTTCTGAAGTGAGAGGAATACCAGTGCTTTCTGATGGATGCAGGTAATAGGGACTTAACAAATCTTGATTCAAACTGAGACTATTCCGTGTGATTTGTGCTTGGATCGAAGCAATTTGATTCAAGACGTTACTTAATGCATGTAAATCAATACCAGAAGATGTGTTATTGAACAATTCCGCCATTGCTGTCTAATCTTGTTGATTTGCAAGATCAAAGCTCTGTGATCCTTGAATTGTGAATACGTGCAAAGATTCAGCCTCTCATCTTCCTCAATCCTCTGTTAGTCACACACGCTACCCTCTTAGGGTCCATGCTCACCGCACCATGTTAAAGGTGCCGCAAGAGTAGCTTGAGAGCGTGTGAAATTGGGAGATCAGAGAAGGAAAATTTGAGAGATAGAAGCTAAATCAGTAAATGGCAAAACTCATCATTCATTGGAGATTCATTTGCCTTATATAAACATGTGTATACCTAGCTATTATGCAGCCACTGTACCTGATAACATTCTCTAATAAATATCTCAATTAGCTCTAACTAACTCTACCACTAGCTGAATTATGCTAAATACTAACAAACTGCAGCTAAACGATTCTGTTAAGTAATATCTATTAATATTTGTTGTTAAGTTGACAACATATTGAAAACATTGACATTAACTCTCGAAGTTAACATTCAATTTTACTTTTAAAATTTGATTCTTAAATTTTAATTGATTTAAATTGGACCTTAAAATTTATAATCGTAATTTACGTTAGTTTTTTAACTCATTTTTATTAATGGCATACTGATTTAGCACGTTAATCTGCCGCATTGAATAAAATAGAACAATAAATTATATATTGGCATTCAATATTCAATAGAATAACATTGTTTCACTTAATAGAAATTAAAATATATCTCGTTTTATAATTAACACTAATAAAAAAAATATATTTTAATCACTATTCATGTGAAATAACGTCATTTCA
>NC_029792.2:3236320-3244840 GCF_000816755.2 Arachis ipaensis
ACCGTAGAAATAATACTAAAGATTAATAAAAATTATAATAATTATTTTTTGAATCTAATTTGAATCTATTAAAATTTTAGGATTACTTTTAAGTTGGATGTCAATTTTGAAGGATAAGATGGAATATTATCTCTCTACCCTCTTGGATCTAATTTGGACTTCACGAAATCAAATCAAATGCTATTATTGAAAAGGTTGGATATAGATATAAAGCATTGAAGCCTAGTCTTGATCTAACCCCTCAATATTGGATAAGAGTTTTGCAGTGGAGTGTCCACCACTTCTCTTCATTAAAATAACATTAAAAACATGTGGCTCCAAAGAAAACACCCCATTGGTTAGGATTGTAGGACCACGAGTCGTGTGTGTGAAGAATTATTTGAAACTTTTTTTTTCATGTTTCTCTCTCTCTCTCTCTCTCTCTCAGGGTGGGTCATTGTTTCCCCACATTGGTCTCTTTCTTTGTTGTGCAACTCTGTCATATAGTAGTTGCTATGTATTATGAAATCATGCACGATTACTGTGCACTGTGTTCAACGTTTTCTTTTAAGGAGACCATACCTTCCCCACAGGTAACTCATCAATTATTGCTCACACAAATTATATTTACTCTTCGCAAAAAACAAGTATCATTATAAGTTATTACTTATTATAAACCAAAAGATGTAATATTTGCAAATAAATAAATAAATTGAATAATTGATTTTAATATTTTTTTGGTCGGAGGATAATAATTAACTTACATATTATGGTTTTCTGTTCACTAGCCAGTTGCCATGGGCTTGCTCGCATCCAACTATTTCTAACTTTGTTGCTATGACAACCATACAACACATGAACATGTCAATAGCCAAATAAATCCACCACACAAAAATGAACGCATGCAACATGGTGGGTGAAGAATTGAATGCCCAATAAAACATGCACATCTATTTATATGCATTATTGAATTAAACAAATTAAACATCGACAGATGTGAATTTTATTTTATCTTTTAAGTACTGCTAAAGAAATTGAAGAGTATCATTCTTATACAAACTCATTATTAACTGATACTCTTCCTCTCTTCCATGGCGTCATTCTAAGCAATTTCCATATCTCCACAAAAAAAAATCATTTCATTCGTATATGATAGCAACTTAATGTGCCAACTCGGTTTACTATTGTCAGAGATGAATTTAGGTCTAACATGAGTTACAAATTAAAATTTGAGTAGTTAACTTTTGGCATAATGCAATTTAAAGAGCCATTTTGGTATTTATCTTTAGATTGAAAGAAAGAATAAAAAAATTCTTACATAATAACATTAATAAGGATACTAAGTTGTTTTACTTTTACAACATCAAGGAGTTACGTGTATGCTACAGACTTTGTAGGAACTAGGAAGACGGTAGACAAGTTTCTTCTTCCAAATAATCAGGTAATTCAAAATATGTTTTTTTTTTGGAGCTGGAGGTAATTCAAGAGATTCTGAACTTCTTCTTTCTTTTTTTTTTCAATTTGGGCTGCTCAACTTTTTCTTTGGTATATAGTTTTTGTTGGTGGGCTATGCGGGCTCAATCAGTTGGGTTATAAGTGTTGGACCTAGGGGGCTGGATAAAAGAATAAAATTCAATTACCAAAAAAAAAAGTTGAATCCCAAGTCAACATATATTTGGGTACGTATACTTTTGAGAACAGCATGCACGATGCATGACTATACTGCATGATACACCGAAAGTCCGAAACAATAACGAATTGGTTTCACTCTCCAATCAAACATGACATTTCTTTTACAATCCCGCTACATTACTATCAGTTTCTTTCAACTTCTGCCAATTCTTATTTATAATTGTGTTTAATGGAAGTATCTTTATAGACATGTCTAATAAAAATATCTTTTTTATGGTTATATTTAATAGAAATATTTTTATAAATATATTTTCTGAATGTAGGAAATTCCGTTAAATATTTTTTAATAAAAATGGAAAAATAAACAAAATGTTCAATGGGATTATTCTTATTTCTTATATTTCGTGTTGTGTTGAGCGTGAGTCTTGGTGTCCATGAAATGAGGATAAGCGACGAGATCGAACGGCACAAAGCTGGCTCCCCCACTGACTCGTGCTACATTGTTTGAATTCAGATCTACGATTTCAGGTGTGTTAGTTATTTAACTGGCGAGTGGCGCGAGGCCAGCAGCAGTGTTGTTGCGTAACTAACTAACTAACTAAGCATGGGAAAGTCGTACCCAACGGTGAGTGAAGATTACGAGAAGGCCATTGAGAAGGCGAGGAGAAAGTTGAGGGGATTGATCTTCGAGAAGCAATGCGCTCCCCTTATGCTCCGTTTGGCGTAAGTAATAACTTGTATTCTAATCTAAATTAAATGAAATCAAATATTAATTTGAATTGATAATATTTAGATGGCACTCGGCGGGTACGTTCGACGTGAAGACGAAGACGGGTGGTCCATTCGGAACCATGAAGCACGAAGCTGAACAAAAGCATGAAGCTAACAGGGGGCTTGATATTGCTGTCAACCTCTTGGAGCCTCTCAAGCAGCACTTCCCTAACATTACATACGCTGATTTTTACCAGTTGGCCGGCGTTGTTGCCGTTGAGATTACCGGTGGCCCCGAAGTTCCTTTTCACCCTGGCAGAGAGGTAACTAATTCATTTATTTTAATTAATTAAAAACATGACAAATAGTTATCTAACTTTTTAATTCAAAAATGTCCAAAATATAAAAAGATAAATAGAGGGATTTAGATATTTTGCAATTTAGAAAATAAAAAATATTTTTGTATTTTTATTTAATTAATTAATAATTTATTTATCTTTAAAATAAAAAGTCAAAGACTTGTTGAAAAAGTATAGGGAGCCAATGTAATATTTGTATAATGTGTATAATGTAGATTTAGGGATGTCCAATTCAATATTAGAGATATAACTATTAGTATTACCTTTTTCTATCAACTTAAACTTTTGAGACAAGTGATTTCATGACATGATATCAGAGCTCTAGATCCAAAAAGTCAAGAGTTCGTTCCTTAGTGAACTCCAAAATCAGCTTTAAGCTTTAATTTATTGTTAACGAACTTTTTCTGCTCATTATTCCTTTAATTTGATTAGGACAAGGCTGATCCACCTCCAGAGGGTCGCTTGCCCGATGCAACAAAGGGTAATGACCATTTGAGGGAGTTGTTTGTGCAAACAATGGGACTCACTGATCAAGATATTGTTGCCCTTTCTGGTGCTCACACCCTTGTAAGTTTGATTGATAGAAAAAATAGTGTAAAATCATTTCTCTTATGTAATAACTAATTAATAACTAACATCAATTGGATGCAGGGTAGGTGCCACAAGGATCGTTCTGGATTTGAGGGTCCTTGGACTTCCAATCCTCTGGTTTTTGACAACTCATACTTCACGTGAGTTTGATATATTCCTAATTCTCTAACATGTAGTCCAATAGAGTACCATAACACAATTTGATTGGTGATAAATGATAGGGAACTGGTGGGGGGCGAAAGGGACGGACTTTTGCAGCTCCCAACTGACAAGGCATTGCTGGAGGATCCTGTTTTCCGCCCTCTTGTTGAGAAATATGCCAAAGTCTGTACAAACTTCATTTATATGCATTTCTTATACCATCATTATATAACACTACTTGTGTGCTGATCCATCTCAATTCAGGATGAAGACGCATTCTTTGCTGATTACACTCAAGCTCACTTAAAGCTCTCCGAACTTGGGTACCTACTCTACTTAATTTCTAAGGTGAAAACTCAGGTGCAGTCGACTTCATATGAAGTTAATACTTGAGAGCCGTTAGATGATTTGACTGATTTGACTAAATTTTCATTTAACGGCTCTTAGATATTAACTTCAGGTGAAGTCGACTTCACCTGAGTTTTCACCAATTTCTAATCTTATTCTTAAGTTTTATTTACACTTCATATATGTGTGTGTAAGTAAATACTTTTCTCATTATTCGCAGGTTTGCTGATGCCTAATTAAGAAACGGGACACCAGGAGGGATCTTGAAGGATCACAAATTCTCTTTATCTTTCACAAAGCTTACATGATTTTTAAGGCAATGACTTGTGATAGAATCCAGAAACAGATTTTGGGACTAGTTTTTTTTTTTTTCTCCGGCTGGCGCGACGAGCTTTTGATGAGTAATAACAATTTTCATGATATTTTTTTTTTAAAATAAATACTATGACTTGGGGATTATATTTTCTTCTTGCTGTCTGCAATGTATGTATGAATTTCTGATTTTTTTATTTATGGTTGAAAAGAGATGTGGTCCAGAGGCACAACCAATTCAACAAAACTTACAAGCAAGAAATTTAAATATCAATTATACGACAAAATTAATCTTCATTTCAGTAATATTACAAATCGATATTTGAGGCCATTTTCAACCATATACTTGAGGCCTTGATGTTGAGTGTTGACCATAAAAAAGGCATACCTTAGATCAGAATCATTCCTTCGTAAATTAAATAACAATAGCTCCTTATTGAAAAAAAAAAAAGAATATTTTGCAAAATGGGAATATTTGTACCCAAGTACCAAAAGCTAATTAGGGTGTTCACCAAGAAAAAAAAAAAAAAAATACAAAACAAGTAAATCAACCTTCGCCACAACTATTCATTCAGCTCAAAGTCACAGAAGAGTATTTTAGTCTTTTAATTATTTATTTTAATACAAAATTAATCCTTGTGTAAGATTCCTTCGTTATTTTTTGAGTTCTTTCAAAGACCCTTGCTAATGTGCTGGCTAGTCTTCCTTCATGACGGTAAATTGTTAAATCTTGAATTTGATCAATTGGTTGAAAATTTTCTGGGAAGACGGACATGAATATTACTTGGTGTGCTGGAACCAAGCATTCTTCTTCTTCATTAAAAATAGGTTGACTGTTTGTAAATTTTAGGGATACATCCCTTGGATTTACATTGTCAATCATATTTTTAAATCTCTTTACTGCATCAACGAATCCTGCAGGAAATTCACTAATAATTTTTAGATCATTAAAAATTAAAATTGTATCAATTAATCCATACTGAAAGAACTGATAAGTGTCAGATGGAGAAGCATCTGGAAAGATAACCAGCTTTGTTAGCTGTTCTTTGGCAATAGGATAATATCCCAAAATTGCCCTTTTTTCTCCAGTCCAATTCAGGACTATATTAAGGGTTTCTCTGAGATTTGATCTACAGACCCTTTTCTTTTCTTTGATTTCAGTCCTTGTAGGAATGTTTCTTATTATTCCTGTTCTCTGGGTTTGAATTGGAGCTTTATCTGCTCTTTTTAGGGTTTGCTCTGGATGAAGAGCTTCATATTCCCTGAAGAATTCCTTTGCCTCTTCCAGTGTTAAAAATTCTCCTTTATGAATTATCCTTGATTGATGTGTGAATGGTGTTGTTTTTTCCCAGGCATCATATACTCATTTCATGGGGCCATTATAAATTACATAATATTTTTTATATTGGGTAGATTTTTTAATAATTTCAGCAATTGTTTTATTTTCTGAAATTTTTTCTTCACCTGATTTGTCCACCATGCTTAGCTGGCTGAACTCTGATGGCTTTGCTTGTTGTGTTGATTTCATTGCTTCAATGACCTTCTTGAGGGATTGGATTTGTGTCCTTATTTGCTGACAATGCTTGCATTTTTCGAGTTTTTGCTCATATTTTTGAATTTCTTGATCTAATGCGTTGTAGACGAACTCCATTCTCTTGTTAATGTATCTGCAATAACATTTTTGTCACCCTTAATATATTCAATCTTTATTGGATATTGTAACAAAAATAATTGCCATCTTACCAATCGTCCATGATTATAATCAACTTTTAAATTATATCGTATGAAACCTGTTAAGTAACTTGAATCTGTCCTTAATGTAAATTCTCTGGGTAGTAAATCAATTTTCCATTTCTTAAGAGATTTAATTGCTGCTAGAGTTTCTTTTTCATGAGTAGTATATCTCTGTTCTGTTGGAGTAAAAGTCCCTGAAATATACCTGCAAAGTAATTCCTTTGGGGAATATTTAGAATCTAGTGATTCTTTTTCTTGTTCCAAACCTTTTATAGTTTTCTTAGCTTTTAGACATCCCGACCAGGTTATGTCTGAAGCATCTGTTTCCACTATTAAGTAGTCATTTTCTTCTGGAATATAAAGTTCTGGAAGTTTTTCACATAATTCTTTAACTCTTTGAATTTGTATACTATCTTTTTCTTTTTATTTCCATTCTTTTTTAGTACTTATTTTTGGAAATAAGCTTTTAGTGTATTCTGTTATATTCTTTAAAAATCCTTGATCAGAAATATAATTTATACACCCTAAAAATTTTTGTAATTATTTTCTATCTTCTATTTTATTGGAAAATAAATTTACCTTTTCTAAAATATTTGGTTGAAGTTTTAGCTTTCCTTGAGTAGATAGAATTAATCCAAGAAACTCTATTTCTTGTTTTGCTATTTTTGCTTTCTTTTTGCTAAGAACTAATCATTTTTCTTTACATCTTTCTAAAACTATTAATAATTTTTAAAGATGATTTTTTTTATCCTATTTTGTAAAAATTAGTATATCATCAATGTAAACTAAAACAAATTCATTTAACTCTACTTCACCAGGAGGGATCTTGAAGGATCACAATTTCTCTTTATCTTTCACTTTAGCTTACATGATTTTTAAGGCAATGACTTGTGATAGAATCCAGATACAGATTTTGAGACTAGAACTTACAAGCAAGAAATTTAAATATCAATTATACGACAAAATTAATCTTCATTTCAGTAATATTACAAATCGATATTTGAGGCCATTTTCAACCATATACTTGAGGCCTTGATGTTGAGTGTTGACCATACATACCTCATACCTTAGATCAGAATCATTCCTTCGTAAATTAAATAACAATAGCTTCTTATTGAAAAAAAAAAAAGAATATTTTGCAAAATGGGAATATTTGTACCCAAGTACCAAAAGCTAATTAGGGTGTTCACCAAGAAAAAAAAAAAATACAAAACAAGTAAATCAACCTTCGCCACAACTATTCATTCAGCTCAAAGTCACAGAAGAGTATTTTAATCTTTTAATTATTTATTTTAATACAAAATTAATTAAAATAAAAAATATCTTGACTTTTTAGTGAAAGTTTTAATTTAGTTATTGAAATTGAAAAAAATAACACTAAATCTTTTTTTATCCTTTTATAAGATTAATACTTAATTAAGTCCAGGAAATTATTATTGATCAGCTTTAACATCATCTTCATCTATATCAACGGATCAATCAAGGGACCATTATTAGTTTCAAAAACACACGAAGTTAAGCAACATTGGCCTACAAAAGAAATGAGGACAAGTTGAGAAATGCAAGAAATGACCGGCACACACTCGTCCCATAGCAGAGAAGAAGAAGCTCAGAAGAATATGGGTGGGGGTTGGACAACCTTTCCCTTCATCATTGGTACTCTATAATTCTTTGTTTAGTTCTTTCTTAATTTCTATGGAATGTTCACCATCATGATTCTGTCACAATCTCACTAGCTAGCTAGGACCAACATATATATATGTATATATAATATAGGAAAATTATCAGGTATTCCAAGTACTTTCATGGAACATGGCTATTCCAAGGAGCAAAAGGTTTTCATGTTAATTTTGTCGTTTAGTAACTTTTTGAAAGACCCAAAAGTCCTCCAAATTAGACAGTAAATGACATAAATGGGCAGCTATAAATGGTCTGATACACTAGGGTTGTTTGGCTTTCACTGTGAGCTGACTTAGTTCGTTGTTTACCCTCTAAAATATAGTGTGCTTCCATTTTAACATTATACGATCATAACAACTGGGCATATCATCACATGCAAGTATTGTATTTTGTTTGTAATTAAAATTTATTTTCATCATATAAAATTTAATACTAATTTAGTATAAAATAATTTATGTCAATGTTTTTTTCATTGTATCATATTATTATATCAACAATTTTTCATAAATAGTAATTCTACAATTTCTCAATATAATAAATGAATGAATTTTTACATAGTAATGATTCAAAGAATATAAATTTTAATATGTAAAACATTTGTCTCGATTTATGGGTATCATTACTCATCAATAGTTTCAAAATTTAAATTAATTTTGATATGCCACTAATTAATTAAATTTTATACTTATCATTATTCAATTGAATTAAAATATAGTGATTAAATATAATTAACATCTACATATTAAATTGCTATAATACAAATTTTTAGTTATAAATATTTAAGGTATATGATGTTATATATACTGGTTAGAAACAAAAGACTAAACTAGAAAAAAAGATTTGTGTATTATTGAGTGTATTTAAGTTGTCTATTCAAATTGTATGGAATGATACAATATAGAAGGGTATGTATAGGGATTAAGAGAATCGTAATAATAAAGATGTAATATTCTATAATAAATATTCAAATATACTAAATAATTTTAATTAATCCTAATTAATCCTAATTATATTCTAACATTAAACATATTTA
>NC_029792.2:3244890-3250275 GCF_000816755.2 Arachis ipaensis
AATTCATTATTATAACATTATACTATATTCTATTTTGTGTTGTTATTCTCAATCATTTTTTTAACTCTCTTTTCTTTAATTATCTCTAAATATAAACTAAAGAAAGCTATAACTAAACTTCAAATTACACCATTAAGCATCATTTTAAAAAAATATTTACGCCAACAAATAAAAATAAATCTATCTACTTAGAATTGAATATATTAAAATATTTTCTATTACATAAAAACACTAAAAAACACACAAAAATCAATATTTAAAAAAGAGGTCAACTTTATAAAACTTTGTTGTTGTTATTATTGTATAATTTTTTGTATATTTTTTCTGTTAAATAATTATATTGAATTATAAACAAATTGTCAATTTAATGTTTTGTACCATATCTTTTTACAAATGAACTTTATAATTTTTACATTAATTCACATATTATCTAATTGATTTCTAAAAAAATAATATTTTTAAATCTATACTATATAGTATAGTTAATTTAACTTCTAATGAATCATACGATTTTAGTATAGTTAAACTAACGACTAATACCCCAATCAATTTTTAAAAAATTTTTAGTGTAGCATTTTAGTCCTTAACAAATTTTAATTATCAAATCATTTTTTAAAATTTTATTTTTTTATTAGACAAATCAGTCCTTACATCAAATTATTCATCTATATGAAGGGATTGATATGAGAATTTTAAAACTGTTTAGAGACTATTATGTTTTCTATTAAATAACGACATCGACTGATTTGTTTAAGTTTTTTTACCAAAATTTGATGTGAGGATTAATATATCTAATAAAATTAAAGTTAGGAACTGATTTAATAATTTAAATTTGTTGAAAATTAAATTTTTCAACTAGAAATTTTTTGAGAACTAATTCAAAATATTACTCTAAATTAGCTTGTGTTAATCTAAACCTGTGGTAATAATTCTTTTCTAATTCCATACAATTATGTCTTGTCTGATATTTGAATTTTAGAATCAACATGGTCTATGTTTTGAGTGTTTATTATTGTCTTATCTATTTTTTCTATAGTTAAATTTTCAAAAAATTTAAGACTAATAAAAAAATGTATAAAAATTATGTTTTATTTACTTGTGTTAAAAATTGTTCTTATAAAATTGTTGTTTAATTGGTCCTAAATTGTTTGAAAAATTAGCGGTCTACGATATAGTTGATGCAAATAGAAAATTTTTGGGACAAAATTAAAACAAAATAAAATTTAGAGATATTTTTAAAATTTTTGCCAAATTTTAAAAACAAAAAATATACTTTACCCTTCTATATTTTATTTAACTTTTGATTATTGATATTGTCTTTACTCAAGCTAAGTGAAGTCAAATTATTAATTAATGTATTTGAAGTGAAGACAAGAAAAAGTATTAGTAACCAATAATTTTTAGCCAATAAAATAGCAGACGTTTCACGATAAAAAAATATCTAAAATTAGAAATAATAAAAAATCTAAAATTCAAATAAAAAAATTAGGATTAGTTTTTAGAATTTAGGATTTATGATTTAGAATTCAAAGTTTAGGATTTAGTGTTTTAGGATTTAGGATTTAGAATTTACGATTTAGAATTTAGAATTTAAGATTTAGAATTTGAAATTTAAAATTTAAGATAATCAGTGGTTGATAATCGGCGACAATGCTGGTCGCCTGAGGCGGTGGCTAGTACCGACAACAATGGTGGTCGTAGATTATGACTTGTAGTGATAAGTAAAATTGAAATTTTGACAGAAAGAAGAAGGAAAAATAGTAAAAAAATAATTTAAAAAATATATAAATGGGTATTAAATTTTTATTATTAATTGATGTTGGTTGATTTTTGGTTAGTCACAGTATATAATTGGAAGATAAATTAATAACGGATTAATTAATCAATTTTGTTTGCATATGATTAAAATATATCCATGATTTAAAATGATGTTTTTATATTTAAATATAAAAATTATTTGTCACAGCATGCATAAATTAACGGTAGTAAATATGTATATATTTTTTATTTGAATTTAAATAAAACACCAATAATACTTATAGTCAAAATTTGTAGATAACACATATGAGATCTTAAGTTCAAATTTTAGGATTGTCATGGTCTTAATTTAATTGTTATATGTTGTCTTTATTTGAGATTATTCAAAAACTAAATAAAACAAAATAAGTATGAATAGCAAATATATGTATAAATTAGTACATTTTAACTTGATGCAATTCTACAGCCTTTTTTATATTAAAATTTTGTTTGAGTCAAATAATTGTATAATCATTCTAAGTACTGTTGCACAGATTGAAAAGAAATACATTTATGTTATTACTAATACTTGCGAAAAAAATTCGAAGAGCCGTTTAAGTTTTGGCTCGCATGAATTTTTTACTATAGCTGGCCTAAGAAGCCTTAGAAAGCCTTTCCACAAGTGTCAATTTCACTAGAGACAAATATTGGATAAAGGAAATACCAGTTGAAGACCATTTATAGACCATTCAAATTGCACACCCACAGTATATTTTCTACCTCAATCTTAACCGTTAACATTTTTTATATTAAATCTGAATGATTAAATATATTAGAACAAAAAAGTTCCAGAATCCTATAATATAATAATTACACTTACACATGCTCATAGATGGATTTTAATTTCTTTCTATTTTTGGGTACCGTTGAACAGTAGCTGGGTTAGCACTTGCAAGTTCAGGAATTGGGGCAAACTTGATCGTATATCTGATACAAGAGTTCAATATAAAGAGCATAACTGCTGCTCAGATTTCTAATGTCTTTAATGGCAGCACAACTCTGTTCCCATTTATTGCTGCTGTGGTTGCTGACTCTTTCTTTGGCTCTTTTCCTGTAGCCTTGGTTTCTTCCTCTGTTGCTTTGCTGGTAATAATGACTCATAACTCTTAGCTTCCCCCAAGCTTTCACTTCAAGAATTGAATGGTTTTACTATATCATTATTGATCAACTCTTACTATAAAGTTTAATTTGCATTTTCTTTCATTATGATAATATTTTACATGCAAATTTTGATTGGATCCTACTTAGCTTGATTGTGACACAATATTTGCAATGATATCTATATAAGACTAGTGTATGCCAAATTTGAAAACATTATTTCTTGAACTTGAAGAAATAGTAACATGATAGATGAAAAGTGATGTTAGGACCATCCTTCTCTCCATGAAATGATGACTCAACAGTATAAAACCACATCCAATATTTTTTAGCTTTCATGCTACAACAAAGACACCAAAATTAAACAAAAATTTGATCTAAACAAAGTGATGTATTTACACAGGGAACAGTGATATTTGCGTTGACGGCAAGCATAAAATCCTTAAGGCCTGAAGGGTGCATGAACAAGGGATCAAGATTGTGCGAAGCACCATCGAGAGTGCAATATGGCGTCCTATACACGGGACTAACACTAGCAGCAATCGGCTTCGGTGGCATGCGCTTCACAACAGCAACTCTTGGAGCAAACCAGTTGGATAACCCAGAACAACCAGCCGTCTTCTTCAACTGGTTCTTCCTCACTTGGTACGTTTTTTCAGTTGCAGGCTTCACCGGAATCGTCTACATCCAAGTCAATGTGAGTTGGAGTGTGGGGTTCTGGATTTGTGCTGCTTCCATCTTGATTGACGTGATGGTTTTCTTGGTGGGGTACCGCTATTATCGCCCTGAAAACCCACAAGGAAGCGCCCTTGTGGATCTTGCTAGAGTTATTGTTGCTTCTGTTCGAAAGTGGAAGTCTCAGCTTTCATCAACAACACATAATTACTATAGTGGCTCGGTTCCAGTGTCGGCAGTACCGGGAAAAAGATTAAGGTACTGAAGTTTAGTGTTGTTGTTGGATTACTATTGCACTTTTGTTGTTTTGTTACTTACGTAGTGTTTGGTGGAGAGACAGAGACAGAAAGACTAAGATTGAGAGACAAAGACTAAGAGACAGAGATTAAAATAAATTTCAGTATTCTGTTTGGTGTAAAATAGGAGACAGGAATTGAAACAAGAATGAAACTCTAATTTAATTTGCACAAAGGGTAAAATTGGAATTAATTAATTGAAATAAAAGTATTTTAGATATAAAATGTTATTAAAGTTTCAGTCTCAATCTCTAAAAATTTCAATCCCCTGTGTTCCTACTTTTTGGAAGTCTATGTGTCCTTATTTTTTGAAGGTACTGAAATACTGAAATTTTAATACCAGTCTCTAAACTAACAAACACAATACTGAGTCTCTTAATCTCTGTCTTAGTACCTCAAAACAAATCATAATAATGCATAGGTACGGTTATTCACTTCCTTGAAGTGATCCATGTTATATCATGTCCATGCGGGTTACTGTTTGGTTGCATTTTTTCATCAGACGTCAAAATAGTTGATAGTCACATGTGTTAATGCGGTAGTAGGTGAATCAGCCACCAAATCATTCGTGCATATAAAATACATGCTGCAAGTCCGCGTTAAAAATAAATTAAATTATACACATATTTATACACAAATATATTAAAAATTAATTTTAGTGATGAATTTTAAAATACGAATAGTATTTTTAATCTAATTATAATACTACCGTCACAATTATTATACATAGTTAAATAAAGTTGTGTGATCAAATTCCAGTGTTAATCAAATTTGTAAATGTAGGAAACATTTGATTTTGTGAAATAAAATATTTAAAATTTAATTTAAATTTAGTTTACAATAAGAAAAAAAATATTAAATCCTGATTAACTTTTTAATGATAGTTAAATAAAATTTGTTGGAAGCAATAGTTTTTAGCTATGAATCACAGATACTTCGCTGTGTTATGTGTCCACGTGTCGAACACATTTTGGACACGACATTCACCGACACTCGTCCGACACGCATGTCTGCTGTGTCTACCGTGTCTTAATAAAAAATAAAAAATTCTTCTTCGGACACGCCTGGACACACCTAAATACCATCACATGTCAGCGTGTCCAGTCTTATTCTTAACATATATTTTTAAAATAAATTTAGATATAGTATATATTATTATTTATTAAAACAAAAAAATATTTTAAATACTTAATATAATTAAAATAAGACATTAAAAATAATTAAAAATTTTAATTTATATTTTAACATCAATAAAATATTAAAATATCATTACAATTTATCTAAAAAATACTTTATATTTTATATGTATGCGTGTCCCATGTTATGTAAAATTTTAAAATCCGCGTGTCGATGTGTCCTGTGTCATGTTGTGTCCCGTGTGTCAGTGTCCGTGCATCATAGGTTTTTAGTAATTTTAACTGCTATTTATTAATCAATATAAATATTAAATTACTTTTTAATAAATAAATTTTATTAATTTATATGTGTAAATTATAATAAATATGAGTGTAAACTATAT
>NC_029792.2:3250312-3271738 GCF_000816755.2 Arachis ipaensis
ACATTATACTTTTTAATAAAAAAAAAAGGGAATATTGTTATTTTTATAATAGAAAGAAAATGATCATATGTATTTCTCTACAAATTTATTGAAAATTTTTAATTTTTATTGAAGAAACTTTCATTTTATATAAATTTGACTACTAACATATATGTTTGAATGCAGTTTTTTCAATCGTGCAGCTCTAGTAACTGAGGGAGACTCAATTGAGAAATCATGGAGGCTGTGCACTGTTCAACAAGTGGAAGATTTTAAGAAAGTGGTTGGAATCTTGCCACTATGGACTTCAAGTATTTTCCTATCAACTCCAATAGCAATGCAAAACAGCTTATCAGTTCTTCAAGCTTTGGTAATGGATGATCATATAGGACCCCATTTCAAATTCCCAGCAGGTTCCATTACCGTCATAGTCCTATTTTCCGCAGCAATTTTCCTCTTCCTTCTTGATAGAGTTTTATGCCCACTGTATCAGAAGCTAGTTGGGAAAACACCTACACCACTCCAACGAATAGGAGTAGGACACGTGTTCAATATCCTAGGTATGGTTGTTTCGGCAATTGTTGAATCGAAGAGGCTTAAGATGTTCCATGATAGAAACAAATCTATGTCAATACTTTGGTTGTTCCCACAATTGGTGTTGGTTGGTGTTGGAGAAGCTTTTCAATTTCCGGCGCAAGTTGCACTCTATTACCAGCAACTTCCAGAGTCATTGAGGAGCACATCAACGGCTATGATTTCTTTGCTCATAGGGATAGCGTTTTACCTTAGCACTGCCTTGATTGATCAAGTTCGTACAAGTACTCATTGGTTACCTGATGACATTAATTTTGGGAGAGTTGATAATGTGTATTGGATGTTGGTCATCTTGGGTGCTATCAACTTTGTGTATTACCTTGCATGTGCTGCTTTCTACAAGTATCATCATATGCTCTAATTCTAGAAGTAGATGATCATTTCTTTCTCAATCTCGCTACATTATCAACAGTATTTCTGATAATTGTGTTCAATGGTAGTGTCTTTGTGGATGTGTCTAATAAAAATATATTTTTTATGAATTTATCTAATGAAAATATCTTTATTGATGTATTTTTTGAATGTGTCTCTTTATACATGTGTTTAAAATATAATAATTAATTATTGTTGATAATAAATTGGCAGATAATATATTAGTACCCTATATTTTTCCTTTTTATATAAACACGTGTTATGTTAAGTAGTCATCACGTTAGAAGGTGTATACGAAAAATAGTCTAGTAAAATTTATTATTTTTAGTTTGTAGTTAATTAATAATATTTAAAAATGTGAACTAAAAATATATATTTTATTGTTAGATTAAAGAAATTGGACTAATGACTAAAAATATTAGTCAAAAATAATAGATTTTGTTAGTTATTAAATTTTTCTTGGTGTGTATTGTAGCAATAATAAGTAAGGATATATGATTGATTATAAATTTGTCACATGTTGGTATCAATTTTGATTTCAATGTGATATGCTATAATTTATTGCAATATATTTGGACAATCTACTAAAATGGCTGGTTATCTTATTAGTAGTGGTAATTTAGTTTAACTCTTATAATAGGATTTGAATTTAATATTTTATTTATGCTTTTTTTAGCTTAGTATCATTATTGTCCAAAAAATTTTAAAGAATAACACTTGGATATACTTAAAAGAAAAATGAACTAAGAATATGTCAAGAATAGTTTCTGCAAAACAAAATGCTACATTTTACTAGATAAAATAATTTCTTCCAAACATAACGAGACTATTGTGCTTTCCTAACTTTTTTCTTTTGGGGTCATGGTGCTTTCTACACTTTCTTTATATACATGTTTATATATTATGAACGTGCTCTAAGAGCAACTCAAATGGGCAACAAGTTGAAGCCCTATTTTTGACAAACACATAAATTTATTGTTGGAGAGATAAAGGAATGAGTTTTCCCACACCTTTTGAGAAGGAAGAGTCCCTCTCTAAATGAAGACTTATCTTCACCAATAATAACTTGTCACTTGGCAAGTTATTATAAAAATAAATAATTATATAAAATTTTAATTAATTTTTAATAATAAATTATTATTAAATTTATAAATTTAAATAATATTATTAAAAAAATAATTACATTAATTTTAAGTATTTTAATTAATTAATTAAGTGGGACCACAATAGGAACTAAAGTTAGTTCCTCCTATTAGAGAAGAGAAAGATGCTTTGAGTTCCCATTTACTGTTTATGACGCAAAAACTGATGTGGAGTTACTTTTTATGATAGGTGGACTATAAATAGAAACTGAGATGAGTTCTCTACTAGAGATGGTCTAAGCCGATTATTATCAATTGATTTGGCCCATTAGTTAAGATAAACTCCATTTGTTGTTAGTGAGTATATAAATAAAAAAAAAAATTCATAAATGAGTGTACAACTGTACATATTGGTTAATAAGTTATTAACAGGATTAGCTTAGATATTCTTTCTGAAAGAAGAGTCTGTTGGCTTTCACTCAAAAAGAATTGAACAAATAGCTTATATATATAAAGGAGACTTAGATAGTAATAATAAGCAATGGCGTAAATAAACTTTGCAGTGTGGGGATGACCACTATTCAAGGCACTAAAAGCATGGTCAATAATTTGATGATGCTTCACAAATATAGTGGACAAACATGTGATATATATAGTACGATTCACCAAGATGCATGCCTAGTCGTCCTTCTTGTGGCCAATTTAAAAAACAATGTGTATTTGAATATAATGATTATAGCAAGCACTCCCCGAGTTCCCGGTTTATACTTTATTGTGAACTGTCCTTTTCCGACCTAAGGTTCAATTGAAGAAAGCTTTCACTTAATTATTTTGATGGATAATGGAATGAATACTTAAGGGTAAAGTACTAAATTGGTCCCCTAGGTTTGGGAGTAATTCTGTTTTGGTCCTTATGATTTAAAGTGTTCTATTTGAATCCAAAAAAGTTTCATTTAGCATCAATTTAGTCTCACAGTGAGGTCAAAATTAAATAATTAACAAAATGTCCTACATAACAATAGTACAAGAACAAAATCGATAATCTGAAGAACAAGTACAGAGGCATAAAATCAACAATTGATACATCAATACATTTATTTATTATTTTTTTAATAATATAAATAAAATATTTTCTATAAAACTAAAGAAAATGATAAATAAATGTATTGATGCATCAATGGTTGATTTTGTGCCTCTAGAGCTTGTACTTATTCTCCAGATTATCGATTTTGTTCTTGAACTGTTGTTATGTAGGACATTTTGTTAATTATTTAATTTTGACCTCACTGTGGGACTAAATTGATGCTAAATAAAACTTTTTTGGATTTAAATAGGACACTTTAAACCTTAAGAACCAAAATAGAATTACGCCTAAATTTAGAGGACCAATTTAATACTTTACCCAATACTTAATTATCCACCTAAACTTTCTTAATATAGGACCAAAAAATTATTCTAGAAGTATGCAGTCATGCAGCACCAGGCTAATCAATCACTACCTTTTCACTCAACTAAAAATAGTAAGGACACAATGTGTGGAAATTAAAGCGTTTGATATATTTTTCTGTATTATGAAAGTAAAGCATTTTGCATAATTAATTAATTATATGCTACTATGAAAATAATTAAATATTCTATATATGAGAAAAGTTGTAATTACAATTATAGAAAAATGTTTTATATTGATTATGCATCAGTAGATTAATAAATTAATATTTTAAAAGTGTTAAATTAAAATTCTTATTAATTAATTTTTATTTGCCTCATTATGCACGCATCATGCACCAATATATAATGCAAATCGATGTATTTTATATCATGCATATGGTACAAAATTTCATCACTTCCTTTCATCTAACGCTAAAAGATAAACAAAAAGTTTGGTGAAGAAGATTTAGAATTCAAATTATATTATTCTAAACAAAAAGATAACACATAACTTTCAATCAAACTAAAAAGAATTGTACAAAATAAAACAAAAACATAACGAGGACAAAGAACTTGTAATTTTGAATCAACATAGACCATTATCAAATTGGTTAAGGCCAGGTATTTTGGTGGACACCTTGCGGGTATCTTCCTAAGAAATTTTAAAAAAAAATTGATTAAGGACAGTGACGGCAGAAAATTTTAAAAGTGAGGATAAAAATATATATATCTTAAAATAAATTTTATTGAATATTGTTAATTATATTAAAAATTTAATAAAAAAAATTATTTTAACATGAATCACAAAATAAAATTTTATAAATTTTTGTGGGACAAAAATAAATTACATTAGAATAAATATATTAATTTATATAGATTTTTTTTTCTTAAACCTAGTGGGACAAGTGCCCCCTTCCTCCAATACCTGAATCCGTCCCTAATTAAGGAGATGTTGTGATACTACTTCTTTCAAAAATTTAAACCGATAAAAAGAGATCATAAAAATTATTAAATTAAAGATATAATTATTTTTTATTTGCCTCGTGTAAGATGCACCAATGCAAATCAATCTATTTTATATCTTATTATGTCACAAAAAATACATCACTTCCTTTCATCTAACGCGAAATGATAAGCGCAAAATGGTTGGTGAAGAAGTTCTAGAGTTGAAATTACATTATTCTAAAGGGGTATAGTAACACATCACTTTCCATCAAACTAAAGAGAATTGAACAAAACAAGACAAAAATCAAAGGAGGACAAAACCTTGTAATTGTGAATCATCATATAGGACCATAATCAAATTGGTCAAGGTATTATTAGTGGACACCTTGCTAAGTAATTAGCTTCCTTAGTAACTTGAGATTTGTTTTAAATACTGAAATTTATATGAAATAGAAAGACTTATTTTTTCAAAGTTTGAAACGAGTTATGCTAAATTAATAAGATTTCTAATAGCTGTTATATAGTATTATTTTTTCTAAAAATTTAAACTGATAACAGAGATATGTATAAAGTTTAGAATTTGATTCTTAATCTGAAATTTTTTTAGCACAAGACTAATAAAAAAATTTATATGAAAATTTACAAAAATCTAAATAATTTTTTGGATAAGTACTATGTTGTGGCATAATTATTTATATATCTCTTTTTATCGATTTAAGTCGATAGGAATAATGATTTAATTTCACCATAATAACAAACAGTAATAATGGTCCGATTTAGTGAGTCAATTAAAATTGAAAAAATATAGGTAGACAATGAAAATACTAAATAACGCGAATAATAAATATGTCGGATGTTCAGTTTATTAGTGTTGCAAGTGTGATGAGCGTTGAAATTAGTTGCACATCAAAGAAAGCAAGAAAGAGTGAGTAGTTTATAAGATGAGAGACCCATTAACTTACTATCTTAAGGTTTTGAGTTGGATGTAGTTTCTTCTCATCTTATGTTCTCTCGCTTGATTCCTCCCCGAAGTCTCTCCGATGGTCGAGAGCTCTCTACGGTTGGCCCAACACAATTTAATATGTATGTAGATGATTATGTTCATTATTATTTCTAATGAGATGGTTATTTTTTTTAATTCAATTTACTCATGCACAGTTAACAATGGTTGGATGTTCAATTCTGTGCATATGGTTATCCTAATTTTAAGGTTTAAGAGGTAATTTAGGATGAAGTATTTTTTTATTTTATTGGATCAATTCTAAAGGTCATTGTTCATATTTTTACAAAAGTCATTATCTACTTACCAAAACCCGGAATTACACGAAAGTTATTTTTAAACAACATTGGTGGACATGAGGTAGGTAAAGCAAGCTTCCTATAAAATGAAGTTTTAAGAACAGGCTAAAATAAAGTTGAAGTGCAAGAAAGAATTAATAATGGAGAGGACACACTCATCCCTGAGAGAAGAAGAAGCTCGGAAGAACAATACTAGTGGCAGCAAGCCAGGTGGTTGGCCAAGCTTCCCCTTCATCATTGGTATATATTTTGTATGCATCATTATATTCAGTGAGTGACCTCTCTCATAAATGCATTTTCTAATATTTGGTGATTGATGACAGCCACAGTAGCTGGAATAACACTTGCAAGCTCAGGGATTTGGGCAAACTTGATTGTATATCTGATACAAGAGTTCAATATAAAGAGCATCAGTGCTACTCAGATTTCAAATGTGGTTAATGGAACCACTAATCTAGTCCCATTTGTTGCTGCTATCATTGCTGACTGTTTCTTTGGCTCTTTCACTCTTGTCTTGGTTTCCTCTTGTGTCTCTTTGCTGGTACTAATAACTTCACTTTTATAATTAAATTAGTTAAAAATTCGTGAAGTTGATAATTAAGAGTTATTAAATAATTTGACAGGTTTGACTAAATTATTATTGATTGCAGGGCACAATTGTATTTGCGTTGACTGCAAGCATAAAATCATTAAGGCCTAAACAGTGCATTAACAATGGATCAAACTTATGCGAAGCAGCTTCTATGATGCAATATGGTGTGTTATACGTTGGAATAGCGCTAGCAGCAATTGGTTTCGGTGGAACTCGGTTCACAACAGCAGCACTTGGAGCAAACCAGTTCCATGATAACACTCACCATCAAAACATCTTCTTCAACTGGTTCTTCTTCACTTGGTACGTTGTTTCAGTTGCAGGCTTCACCGGAGTGGTTTACATTCAAGATAATGTGAGTTGGGGTGTGGGGTTCTGGATATGTGTGGTGTCAAACATGATTGGTGTCATGGTTTTCTTGATGGGGTACCGCTATTATCTCCCTCAAACTCCACAAGGAAGCGCCTTTGTGGATCTTGCAAGAGTTCCTGTTGCTTCTATTCGAAAGTGGAAATCTCAGCTTTCATCATCAACACATGACTACTACAATGGTGCTCATCATCATGATGCTACGCTTCCACCAGTGTCCGCAATACCAGCAAAAAGATTCAGGTACTGTTTATTTATTTATTTGGATTCTGTTTTCGAGTGAATATCCCATCTAGTCCTGACAATTACCTCGAAAGGACAATGAGGCCCTCAAGAAAAAAAACACCAAATCTGGTCGTTGATCTTTTTCTTTTGGGATTGATTAGCCTCTGTACCAAAAAAAACATTGACTTTTTTTTGGCACAGAGGCCTCATTGTCCTTTCGAAATAATTGTCAGGGGTCGGGTTGAATTTTTTTTTGTCAAGGACCTCGTTGTCTTTTGAGGTAATTATCAGGATTGTTTTAGGTTTTTCTTTATGTTTTTTTAAGTAGGTGAACGCTATGATACCTAAAAGGTGGTGTCTATTTATTAAAAAAAGTTAAAAAATAATATTTAATATAAAAGATATAACAATAAATAATTTTTAAAAAATTAAAACTTACTACAAAAGATAAGTTAGTCAAAATTTAGATACCAACTCATAAGCACCATAGAATTAGCCTTTTAAGTATTACCTTTAATTTTGATGTACTGACATTTTATACGATGGTTTAATTACATCTGTCTTTTCTATTTTTTAATGCAGGTTTTTCAATCGTGCGGCTCTGGTTACTGAGGGAGACTCAATTGAGAAATCATGGAGGCTATGCAGTGTTCAACAAGTGGAAGATTTTAAGAAAGTGATTGGAATTTTGCCACTCTTGACTTCAAGTATATTCCTAGCAATTCCAATAGGAATGGAATCTAACCTATCACTTCTTCAAGCATTGGTAATGGAAGCTCACTTAGGACCCCATTTCAAATTCCCAGCAGGCTCCCTTGGCGTCATACTCCTAATCTCCACATCTATTTTCCTCTCTCTTCTTGATAGGGTCCTATGGCCATTCTATCAAAAACTAACTGGAAAAACACCCACACCACTCCAACGAATAGGAGTAGGACACGTGTTCAATATCCTGGGTATGGTTGTTTCAGCAATTGTTGAATCGAAGAGGCTTAAGATGTTCCATGATGCAAACAAGTCTATGTCTATACTTTGGTTGTTCCCACAATTGGTGTTGGTTGGTGTCGGAGAAGCTTTTCATTTTCCGGGGCAAGTTGCATTCTATTACCAACAACTCCCACAAGCACTGAGTAGCACATCAACGGCCATGATTTCTTTGATCATAGGGATAGCATTTTATCTAATCACTGCATTGACTCATGAAATTCGTAGAAGTACTCATTGGTTGCCTGATAACATTGATTATGGGAGAGTTGATAATGTGTATTGGATGTTAGTCCTCTTTAGTGGCATCAACTTTGTGTATTACCTCATATGTGCTACTTTCTACAAGTATAGCAAAATTTAGGAGTGTGTTGTGTAGTTATGACTTATGAGTACAAGGTGATATGGTGTCTAAAAAGTGGTATCTAAAGTTAAGAATAAATATTTAATTTTAAAAGTTCGTAGGCACCATATATAGAATGGCAGAAATTCATCTGCAGTCAGTCGACTGCAGGTGAAGTTGTTCTTGGATGGCTGACACGTGTTACTATATGATTTAAAAAAAATCGATTTATTTTATATAAATGGTTTATTTAAAAAAATCGGTTTAAGTAGATCAAATAACTACTTTTAAAATAAATCAATTTTTTTTAAACCATATAGTAACACGTGTCAACCATCCAGAAACAACTTCACCTACAGTCGACTGCAGATGAGTTTCCACCGTATAGAATTAGTCTAATAATATATATATATATGTATTGATCACTTGGTAATCATATACTTATTACATAATAATATACACCATTTACAATTTCATGAATTCTATTGTCTTTATATTGGTAACAATAGTATTATAGAGTCAATATAATTTATTGTTTTTGGTTAAATGTTAATCAACAATATTTAAAAGTATTATCTAGAAATATGATATTAAATTGGCAAACTAAAAATTTTAAACTATTAACTAAAATACTAACTAAAACTAAAATTATATATCCTTAAACTTTTCTGCATTGGTAATGCATACCATCTACTGCTGGGTTCTTATATAACATTTAATTAAATAGTTTTATTGACTTTGTTTAATATACAATTATTTGTTGATAAATTTTAATTATCAAATTTATTAAAACTGAAATTAATGAGCTCAACTTAATTTTAAAAATTAGTTAAGAGATCTATAAAAACTCATATTTATAAATTATTTAGAGACTATATTTTTAAAAAATATGAAACTTGTAATACACTTTTTTAACGTAAGAAATAATTATTTAAAACACAAAAATTTACAAATGAATAATCTAACAACAATAAATTAAGTCAACTTTAATATCGTATCATAAAATCACTTGTAGTGTTTTATCAAATACTTTCTAGTAATTGTGTTTTACTTTTATCAGTGTCAAAGCTATGTTTAAGAAATCTTTTTCACTTTGCAGTGCAGCCAAAAATACATCTATGATCTATGGACGAGAACTGAACCATGAATGGAACTACTCGCAAGATGTTTTTATTTTCCTAACATATTGTATAAAGTGGTTATTTTAATGAAGATTTTATAATTATCATTGTGTAAAAATATTTCATTTTAACTATTAAATAATAAATTGTAGAGTTTAATTTTTATACATTATAATAGTGTTATTTTTATTTAAAATATGACTAAACAAATAAGCCATATTTTTTAAACAAAAATCATCATAAAAAAAATATTTTTAGTATCTTCATTAAAATAGTTCTTATATATATGCAGCTGAGACCGAGAACCTTATGATAAGGGATACGCTGACATAAGGAAATAAAAAGAGATTATCTCCATGATAATATATAGTCTCAGTAATAGCGTGATGTATAAAAAAAGAGGTCAAGTTCAATTTTACGCAATTAAATTCAGATATTTTGCCATTTTGGCATAATGTTGTCACCATATAAGATATATTCTGGACTGTACCTATACTATATAGTTGTTAGCACTTAGCACATATGTAACACCATACCTTTGAACCAAATTTTTTACGTTAGTTGGAGAAAACAAGTGTTGAGTGTTAATTATTTATATGATAAATTATTATTTATACAGGTATGAGAGAATTTTAAACATTCTCGTTTCACATGAGGGGAAGCATGCGAAATTTATAAATGTATAAAACGATTTTTATATTTAGGGAGCAAGTAATCTAAAGTAGCATTATTAGTTTCTTACTCTATCTATGTGATATGACTTTTAAAAAAACATTATCAACAATATCGGTGTAATACATATATATGCTAGAATAAACAAAGTCAAAAACAAACTGTTTAGTTTACACTTTTCTGCATTAATTTGGCCCTTACTGTTGAGTGTTGATTTTGTCATAATGTTGTAGACCCCAATCTCCTAATTGTCGGACGAATTTCTCTCGAACCTAATCATCATAGGCATATATATTATTAAAATATTATTAGAGTGGTTAGTAATTGGAAGTTAAGTTACTAATGACTAGTATGTAGTTAGTAGATGAATATTTATGAGGTTAGTTAGTAATATCTCTGTAAATAGAGTGACTCTTGTATCATATACCAACAACTTCAATACAATAACATTATATATAATATTATCTTTTTATTCCGTTTTTCTTTCTAAAATTTAACATGGTATCAGAGCTATGTATCTTCTTTAAAAAATCGCCATGTTTCTTCTTGAAATCCAAATAATCAATCCTATTGTCTTCTTTCTTTCTAATAGCTAAATCATCTTACAACGTAACACAAGATTCCACCAACCCTTTCTATATTCATCTTAGTAAAAATTCAACATCTAAATTGATGATATTTCTGTTCCAATATGAGAGCGTTGCAATAATTTGATGTTGTCTTGGCCATTTCATTCCCTCTCTTCTTCTATTACCCAAAATTGTGGTCAGCTGAAATGTGCCTTCAAAATTTATTGTCCCTTTACTTTTCTTCTTTTTCTCTTCTTTTATCTTCTCTTCTTCTTTGTCCATTTTCTTCTTCTTCCTCTATCACCTCCTGTCCGCACCTTTTCTCCCTCTCTTTATATATATGTTCACGCGGCTGCCGGCCACCTTGCGCCATTGCAGCATCCCCGATGTCCACTTTCTTCTTCTCTTCTTTTTTCTTCTTACTCCTTCTTGGTTATCTCACTCTATCTCACTCTCAAACACAGAACCAGAACAGAAGCTCTGTTCCTCTTTTTTGTCATGATCAGAATCGCCACCCACGTCGCACTCCTCTCTTTCTTTGTCTTCGTCTATGCCTTTTTCTCTGTGTTACCGTGTTGCACGCCTCTTCCTCAGCCATCTCATCGTTACTTATCCACGTTTGAGATTATTGACATTTTTCATCCACTAACTTGTGGGGACATATTAAAATATTACTGGAGTTGTTAGTAATTAGGAGTTAAGTTAGTAATAACTAGTAGTTAGTAGATAGATATTTATGGAGTTAGTTGATAATATCCCTATAAATAGGATGACTCTTATATCATGTAATAATAATTTTAATACAATAATTTTATATATAATATTATCTTCTTATTTCACCCTTTTCCCTGAAATTCAATATATATAAAGAACAATAATAATGAAATATAAATGGCATATATAAAGATATCTGTAGCTGCTAGGATTCATCAATCAGTGACTTTGTGGAATCACAGACAGCATAAGATTCAACCTTACTACTATTAGTGGCATGGCCGACAAAAACCCATAACGAGCACTTCTGAAAAATGCGCCAAGTTTTAGTGGATGATATACCTGGTTACTACGATTTTTCTTTTATATTAGCTTTTCCCCTCCTAAAAATATCCCATGTTAAAAGTGCGCCTTAATTATTGTTAAAATACTTCCAAAATAGATTGTTACATATACAAGATGAGATTCAAAACTCCAACACTTGCTTATATTATATCTCTACAATATAATATCCAATATATGGAATTATTTAGTTTTGATTTTGACAATGTTAAGAGTTTTGTGCAATGTGTGACAATCAGAAGGTTCAAGTGCAAAACAATGGAGGTCAATAACAGCATTCAAACCAGATAGACAAAAGATTCGGATTTTGGATTTTCACTTTTCATTCTAAGTGTTTGATAAAGACGGGATTAAAGAGTGAATAACAAAAATATAATTGACAAAATCACTGTTAAGATGTTAACATCATAAGAAAAAACAAGAGTAAGGCTTCTGCCTTATTTACATAGTGTAATACAGTTAATACCAAATTTCCTCGTCTTATTTATGAAAAACTGTCTGTTAATTAATTATTTCATACCTGTACATATAATGATGTCAGTATTTCATTGCACCATCTACCTGAACAACAAACTTCAACTGGAACAATCAATATTTTACTCTTCACTCCCTAATCATTCCCTATGAAGTTTATCACTACATACTTCAAACTTGTATATTCTGATTCTGTTATCAAAATACTTATTGGAAACGGTGAAGCTAACATCATTTCCTAAGGAATTGATCAGCCAACTTCAACAAAATCCGCTTCTTCAAGTTTAGCTAATGTTGCAATCTCTTGAATTTGCAGTAGAATCCTCTTCAGAAGAGACATCATCTGATAATCCTAGAATGTAGTCCTCTGAATCTTCATCATCACTCATAATGTCAGCTCTGTTATATCTTCTTTCAATGTAGGCCAATGTCTGCCGCCTCTGCAGGCGAAGAGCATGCATAATAACAGCAGGAGGAAGGGTTCCCCGTGTCTGGTCTTCTCTGCCCTTCCGGTTTGCCTCAATTATCTGTTTATATATATTCAGTCAGGAAGTTACAAGAATGGCAAATGAATTATGTAAACGAAAATAGCATACTGATCACAAACATATCCTATAGCCAAAACAAATCCTATCCTACCTCTTTCGCGTTCACAGGAATTGGTGGAAGGTCACTTGCTAGGGGAGCCCAGATCTTCACATCGTTTTCTATACCACAAGTTGCCAGAATAGGTAAATGTGGATGAGGTTCGAGTTGATTTAAAACATGCTGGTCACCGACCATTAATCGCACCAGCTTAGCATCCTTCTTTTTCCAGATGAATATATGGCCACAATCTGAGCCACTCAACACATATTCATCACTGGGGCCAAAAAAACTCACTCCCTTAACTGTCTGTTGATTTCTATGGCCCGAGTAAACTTGTGCCTGTTGAATATTCTTCAAGTCCTCAGATGAAGCAGAAGGTGAAGAACCCCAGCCGGCATTCTTTTCAAACAGATAAATCAGCTCATCATTATAAGAAACAAGGAGCTCGCTAGAGCTTGAATAAGCCAATGCTGTGATGTGCACAGTATCTGACTCAATTAAGTGATTTGGGCAAAATGTGTTAACAGGTATATCTGAATTTCTTGCTGCATCCCACTGACATTTTCTTATGTCATAAACGCGTGCATATTGATCAGATCCCGCAACAGCAAAGTAATATGGATTTCTAGAGTCAATCACAATGGAATTCAAACCTATCTTGCTTGTGGAATCTTTATTGCTCCCCATAGATGAGGAACAACAGAGAAATTTTGTAGCAGAACTACTTCGCAAATCAAACTACAAAGGAAACCTTTACAACTGTTAGTATATAGTATAAAGGAAAGCTTCAACATGCAACATGATGTAATACTTGACTAACATGTTGAACTAAACCATCTTCACCACAACTGTAGAATATGTGTGGACTTCCTGGCTCCACAGCAAGCTTGTAGACATTTCCACGGTGCTTCCCCAACAATGTAATGTCAGCTCGACCATCCTCCCGAAGAACACCAAGCCTTATCTGCAAAAGGAAAGATCAATTTCCAGACAAGGGGATTTCAGCAGACACTTTAAAAGAGCATATAGATATGTTTAATATCATTTGAATGATGTACCAGAGGGCAAGGCTCCACAATCCACATGAGGATAAAACTATTCAACTGAAGAAGGAAATTGATATGAATGATCTTGGTTTGTTATGCTTTATTATTATGGTATTCTATTCAACAGTCTCCCATTTTTCCTTTGTAGTTACAAAGATTGACAAAAGCGAAGAACAGAATACTGAATTCAATATTGAGTAAATTTTACCTGGCCATCACCAGCAGAAGTAACTATTCGGCTGTCATCGGTGAATGGCATTATCTTTGTCTGGAATATGTTGTCTGAGTGGCCAGAAGGGTATGCAAACAATTTAGTTTTGGATGCCCAATTCCAAAACACAACTTGCCTGTCATCAGAACCTGAGACAAGAAGGTCGCCAGTAGAGTTGAACTCCACTGCATTCACACAACCTTCATGACCATTTAACTTGCCATATAAATTCAGGTTCTGCACAAGAGCCTGCAAGCATATACAAGATATTCATAATCACCAATAGAAATCATAACAACTATTCAAATTTCTGAACTTGCTTCCCGATTCACAAATTACACCAATGAGGGAACATGTTAAACTTGAAGAACACGAAACCACAAAATTGTAGCTTCCTTGGATGACAGAGAAATGCATACCTGGGCCACCTCTTCTGATGCATGCTCAAAAATTCCAATGTTATATTAAGTTTCCAAATTCAAACATTGAAAGCGATAATGAAGTTACCGACGTTAAACAATGAAAAAAGAATTCGAGTGAAAACCTCTGAAGCAGAAAAGCGTCGAGCAAAGCCGCTAGGGTGAGACAACCCAACCTCTCTCCTATAAATATCAGTGAATCCTCGTCGAACCCTTGTATTGACCCTAACGTTGTCGAAGTTCTCCATTTCCAAAGATTCTTTTCTTTTTTTTCTGAGAGTGAGCGTGTAGTTGCAGTTCGCAGCGCTTGATTCCTTTTGGAATAACTGAGTACTGTTCGACAAAGAGTGAAGACGCTAACGTGGATGTTCTTTCTTTTCTTTCTCGATTTTGCCCTTTTCTCGTTTTTTGGGTACTGGCTTTTTTGTAGCGGGACACGGATCCACCATCACTTGGATGAGTCCGTAACTAAGTTATATGGGCTGTGAATTCAATCAGTTTTGCAGCTTATAACTCAGCAGAATAAACATCCCCAATTATCTCATGAGACCTTCATCACAGTTACGGTGCTTCATGGACATGATACGATTTCTGCTAATACTGACCAAAAACGAATCTGTTAATAAGACTACAAGGAACAAAATTTCTCGTCAACAAAATAAATAAGCCTTTTTTTTATGGGAAAATTTGGACCATTATGCTCCATGTTTTACTTTTTGTACTCCAATAAAATAGAGCACAAAAGGATCCATACAAACTAAAAACAAAAAAGAGTGAAGAAACATGACGATCCAATAAATTCAATCACCAAATTGAAATTGTGAAACTGAGGAATTTGCTATTGTTGGTTGAGTAGAGAGAGAAATGGGGAATCACTACCGAAAGAAAAAATAGCCGTTTTCTCTCCGTACAACTTTCGCTTTCTGTCCGTTTGAAATTTTTCAGCCTGATGTCCGGTGCCGAAGGTCCTACGGGACCCTCTCATGAGCATCAACCTACAGTAGAAGAACAAGACCAACTTAAGAGAAGTATTAAAAAGGTAAGAAAAGATGGAGAAGGTTTCACTGGCACTCAACTTCTCCAACCGAGAGATGAGGAATGGATGCGAGACAGCATGGAGTTAGAGGGGAATTTTAAAGCTGGAAAATCTTTTGCCCAAATGGTAAGAGGTGGATTCACTAAAGATCACATGGAAGAAGACATCGTTGAACTTAGTAAAGAAGGAAACATAAGCAGTGAAGATGACAAAGAAGAGAAAGAGCATCGAGAAGAGGAAACTGACACTTGCAACACAGAGAACATAAGAGTAGAGAAGACCAAAGAGGGCCTCTATAATATCGTCATTAGCGATGCTATGGAGAGAGAACTTTGGAAGCCATGGTGGAATACCTTAATAGTAAAGTTGATGGGTAGAAGGGTGGGATATGCTGCTATCAAAAGAAGGTTAGAGGCCATGTGGAGCAAAAAAGGGACCGTAGACGTTATCGACTTAAGTAACGATTTATCTAGTCAAATTCTATGCTAGTGAGGATTTTGACTTTGCCCTCATGGAGGGGACTTGGAAGGTTTATGACCACTACCTAACTATCAGACTGTGGGAGCCAAATTTTAATCCACTAAGAGCTACAATTGACAAAATCACAGCATGGGTGAGGTTACCGGGTCTGCCGATTGAGCTTTATAACGGAACCATATTGAGGAAAATAGGTAATCTTATTGGAAGAACGGTAAAGGTTGATAATAACACAGCCAATCTGTGTAGAGGAAAATTCGCCCGGCTATGTGTAGAGGTAGATCTCACCAAACCTCTGATGGGAAAGTATTTGATTAATGGAGAAGAGTACCATGTGGAGTATGAAGGAATCCACCAAATCTGTTTTTTATGTGGAAGAATAGACCATGATCAACAGTATTGCAATATAAGAAAAGAGAAAGAGGTGGCAGCAGGAGTGGAAAACAGCGAACAAAGCACATATGAAAAAGAAGAAAATCAGCATGAAAAACAAAATGAGCAAATTGCAGAAGAACCAGCAATGAAGAACAATTTGAACAAAAAAGATAAAGGCAAGCAAATTATGATAGAGCAGAATGACAACTATGGAGCATGGATGGTAGTGCAGAGGCCAAAAAGGGGAAAGAAGAATGAAGAAACCAAACAGGGAGGCGGATCAAGCAGAGCTAAAGAGAAGCAGAGCAACAAAGAAAACCAGTCCAGATATAGTGTTCTACAAGTGGAAGACTCGACACCAGAGCATGAGGAAAGGATTGAAGTAGCACAAGGAGAAGAACAAGGAAACAACAATGATACTACAAAGGAAAACAAAATGACAAAAAGAGAAAATACACAGACAAAACAGAAGAAGAACGCAGAAAACAAACAGACCCAACTCAAAGGAAAAATAACAGAAATGGATAATAGTAAAACAGGTAGTAAAGCTACAGGAAGTTCCTTGACAGCACCACAATACAAGAAAGAAGGAGAAAGACAAATAGAAAAAAAAGAACTCAACAAAGACCATAAAGAAGTCATTCACCATGAAGAAAATTGGGTAGAGGAAAATTTATCTTCACCAACAATAATGGAAGAAGAGATTGCACCCTCAATCCAATCCCCACCAAATGAAAGAAAACCACTTGATCCCATGATCACAGATGAAGGAGGAAAAGAGATGATGGAGACAGAGAATGAAGAGAAAGATACACATCAAAGCTTACTTAAGGGAGTTGATTTTACAACCCCTGTCAATAGTGTGCTGAATGACACTCAGATGCACTTAGCCTGATGTGGTTTCTTATGTATCCTTTGGTTTTTATTTATTTTTTTGTTTCTGTTTAATGATTAGTTTAATTTGGAATGTGAGAGGTGCGGCTAGTGGTACTTTTAGACGCACTCTTAAAAATATGATAAACCAATACAAACCTGACATCACTATTCTTCTTGAAACTAAATGTAGTGGAGATATAGCCTCTAGAGTTATTCAACATCTTGGTTTTACTAAATCCATAAGAGAGGAAGCTCAAGGGTTTGTGGGTGGAATTTGGATTCTCTGGAATAGGATGGACGTTGACATCACCATGATGGAAATGCATAGTCAATACATACATGTTAGAGTTCAAGCCTACGGAGAGAAAGAGTGGTATTTAACTGCGGTCTATGCTAGTCCAAATAATCAAATAAGAAAACTTTTGTGGCCAAAGCTTGTGCACATTGCGAACTCAATGGCAGGAGATTGGCTCGTAGCTGGAGATTTTAATGAAATTAAGGAAGCATCGGAAAAGAAAGGAGGGGCAGCTGTGAATATCAGAGCGTGCAATATTTTTTCAAATTGGATCAATAGATGCGGACTCATAGATCTGGGGTTCGTTGGCCCTAGATTTACCTGGAAAGGTCCTAAATGGGAAGGTCAAGACAGAGTCTTTAAGAGATTGGATAGAGCCTTATCAAACCACTCTTGGAGAACGAGATTTCATGAAGCGACTACTGAAGTTCTTACCAGAACAAACTCAGATCATCATCCCATCCTCATTCGGAATGTGAAGCTTATTAACGGAGAAGGAAAAAAGCCCTTTAGATTTGAGGCTATGTGGACCCACCATCCAGACTTTCAAAACTGCCTCAAAGACAGCTGGAACAGAGATAGTACACTTCCTTCGGCATTAAGAAACCTAAAGAATGATCTGCTGAAGTGGAATAAAGATATTTTTGGAAACATATTCAAAGCTAAGAGAACTATATTGAACAGAATCACAGGGATCCAAAGGAGTGCCTCCTATGGAAATAACCCCTTTTTAGAGGAGTTAGAGAAAAAATTAAATAAAGAACTGGATGCAGAAATCTAGGCAAAATTGGATTATCGAGGGAGATAGAAATACTAGATACTATCATACAAAAACCATCATAAGAAGAGGAAAGAATAAAATTTTAAAGTTGAGAGACACAAACGGAAATTGGATAGAAGATGAAGATACCTTAAAGACTCACATCATCAACCACTTTCAGAGAATCTATCAAGAAAAGGTAACCTTTTGTCCAATTGATAATTTAACAATAACGTTACCTGACTTTAGTGATGCTGATTGCAGGAAATTCATATCAACACCTATGGAATGGGAAATCAAGAAGGCTTTATTCAACATTGGATCCCTAAAAGCACCTGGAAGTGATGGTTTTCCAGCCCTCATATACAAAAATAATTGGGAAGTTATGAAGAGCAAGTTGTGTGATTTTATCTGGAGTTGCTGGAGGAATCCCAACCTTATCAAAGAGTGTAACAACACTCTCCTTGTCCTGGTTCCCAAGATCAACAACCCCGAATTCATCAACCAATTCAGACCTATTGCTTTGTGCAATGTTAGCTACAAAGTAATAACAAAGATCATGGTGGATAGAATTAAGCCCTACCTAAATGACAGGATTGCAGTTCACCAATCCAGTTTTATACCCGGAAGAAAAATACAAGACAACATTCTTATAGCAAAAGAGATGATACACATTATGAAGAAGATGAAAGGAAAAAAACAATTCATGGCTATTAAAATTGATTTTGAAAAAGCCTATGATAGGCTTAATTGGGAATTCATAAAGAAAAGGCTTCAGAACTTCAAGTTCCCTGAACACTTTATAAACCTAATCATGAACTGCATCCAATCAGTGAATTACAGTGTGATATGGAATGGAAACAGAACTGAAGAATTTACCCCTATTAGAGGACTGAGGCAGGGAGATCCTCTATCCCCCTATCTCTTTGTTATTGCAATGGATGCCCTGTCTTATCTCATTGAAGAGCAGGTTCAGAATGGAGGATGGAAAGCTATCAGAGTTGGAAGAGAAGGACCAGACATCTCTCATCTAATGTTCGCAGACAACTTGCTGCTATTTACAGAGGCAACTATGGAACAAATAACTAGAGTTATAGAAGTGTTGGAGGCGTTTTGTAATGTGTCCGGGTTGAAGATTAATAGAGAAAAATCTTCCATAATTTTTTCAAAGAAAACCCAACCAAACACCAGAGAGGAGATAACAAAGCTAACCAGGTTTAGAGAAGAAAGAGACTTGGGCAGATATTTGGGGGCTATGATAACAAATAATCGGAAGGGGAAAGAAAATTATAAAGACATGTTGGGAAGAATGCAGAATAAGCTTAAGGGGTGGAAGGGCAAATGTTTGTCCCTTGCAGGGAGATTAACTCTAGCACAATCAGTGTTGAGCCCAGCTTTAAATTTTAATATGCAACACGAGAGAATTCCGAGAGGAATCTGCCAAGAAGTAGAAAAGATCCAAAGAAATTTCATATGGGGGGAGGATAACAATCAACGAAAAATGCATCTGATTGGGTGGAAAACTCTTTGTCAGCCAAAACATGAAGGAGGCCTTGGATTTCGTCAACTAACAACAGTGAATGATGCTTTTTTGCTCAAAATTTTATGGCAAGCCAAAGAAAATCCAGAAGCGTTGTGGGTAAAAGTGTTAAGGCATAAGTATTGCAATGGAGGAAGCTTGAACAATCCAATCAATGTGAAGACTACAGATTCTCCTCTTTGGAAGGAATTGATGAAATTATGGCCTATGTTTCAAAATTTCTCCACCTACTACATTGGAAATGGACTATCAACTCTTTTTTGGAAACATCAATGGGTGAAAGAAGAAGATTGTCTGCTCGATTTGGCTCTAAATCCTGACTCAATTGACCCTGACAGCTTTGTTTGGGAATGGACAAATCCAAATGGAGATTGGGATATAGACAAGCTCCACCAAAATCTGCCCCCAAATATTGTGGAAAAAATCATTGATATCCCTGCACCCCAAGCAGAATTAGAAGATGATAGAATTGGATGGAAACTATCACAGGATGGTGATTTCTCTTTAAATGCTACATATAAATCTCTCAGAAACTGGTCGAAAGAAAGGAATACCATTTGGGAAAAAGTATGGAGTTGGAAGGGACCACAAAGGGCTAAAGTTTTTCTCTGGACAGCTATGCACAGGAGAATCATGACAAACCAAAGAAAGGCAAAGATATTTGGTGGTACAGGAAACTGCTCTCTCTGCAATAGTGGGATAGAAGATACTTTACATGCTCTAAGAAATTGTCCCAAAGCATCCACCATATGGGTCAATTTGCTGAAAAGTAATGAAATTCCTGGCTTTTTCCAATCAAACTGGGAGGACTGGATTGGAGTGAATTTACATAAGCAATTAGGGAAAAATGATAACCTAAATTGGCTAGATACCTTCATAACAACTTGCTGGAGAATTTGGTATTGGAGAAATAAAGAAATGCATGATACTAGTTACAACAGACCACGACAACCACATCAAGAAATCTACAAACAAGTGCAAGATATTAAAGAAGCATTAGAGAAGGATTACCTGGTAGGAAAGCGGATAGGAAGAACTGAGAGAAACATTGGCTGGCATCCTCCTCCGAAGGGCTGGATTAAATTGAACACTGACGGCACAGCGCAAGGGAACCCGGTTGTTACTGGGTGCGGCGGTCTCCTCAGGAATGAAGAAGGAAATTGGATCGCAGGCTTCACCCATAGGATAGGGGATGGAACGGCGTTTCTGGCAGAACTTTGGGGAGTGAAGAATGGCCTCAAGTTAGCGTGGACCATGGGCTTCAAGAGAGTGGTGGTGAAAATTGATTCTGCAGCAGTGGTCAGCCTTTTGAATGGAGGAAAGAAACTGGAAAGTCATCCCAATGCAAATGTTAGAGAGATAAATGACATGAGAAGGAAGGATTGGAACATATTTTTTGTACAAAATTATAGAGAAAGTAATAGATGTGCAGATTACCTTGCTAAAATGAGCTTAAAGATAGAACCAAATTTTGTTTTTTGGGATATGCCTCCTCCTGAAGTAGTGAGAATCTTGAATGAAGATAATAGAGGGGTTACCTTACCCCGTTTAGTTTGTAATTAGGTTTTTTTTCTGGGCTTTTGCCCCTCTATTATATCAAAAAAAAAAAAAGAGAGAGAGAAATGGAATCTAGGTATGTTCCAACGTGTGGAGAAGAGATCTCAGGGATCAACTCATGAAGGCAGTTACTTGGCTTTGT
>NC_029792.2:3272792-3282132 GCF_000816755.2 Arachis ipaensis
ATTCAATATAGTTATTTTAGTATAAGAGAATATGAAGTGAAATATTATTAATTTTTTAAAAAATATAGGTATTTGATATTGGAGTAATTACATATTTATTTATTTTTTAATTTATAGTTGACAGACTTAGTAGTTTTTTTATATAGTATTAATTTACTTTTTTGTTTTTGCTTTCTATTGAAGTTATTTATTTGTTCTTCCTCTCATATATTTTTATAGAGATGAGATCTTTCTAAAATATTAATTTGTTTGAGTTTTAATTTGTACCATCTAGAAGTGTTTATGGGTCGGATGGGGCCGGATTTAAGTAGATCCAGACCCAGCTCTAAAAGGACACCGTGTCAATATTGACCCGACAAAAAAAAATTAAATAATCAGTATAAATGATGTTTTGAATAAGAGAATTTCTTTAATATTATCTATTTTATTTATCAAAATAGAAAAACCGAGTGTGTGGGTATTTTATTTGTTTTTTCTAGAGTGAATCATATTTTTTCACATAATTATATGAAGAGGTTATACGTAATTTTTTTGATCTATTTTTTATTAGTAAATTTGTATTTAATTATTTGGTAGATAGAATAAAAAATAAATTTACAAACCAATAATTAATAGCATATTGAAATAATCATAAAAAAATCTCAAAATATAATAAGCTAAATAATAGTAATAATAGTAAGAGTTTTATAAAATATGTATAATTAGGTAAAATAGTATAAGATTTGAATCTTTGTAACTGAAAATTTTTATGATTATTATTATTATGACACTTTTAATACACACGTGTTTATTATATTTAATATATATTTTATATTTTAATTAAATAATTATGAATAATATATTTAATTTATAAATTTATTTTGTTTAAGGATAATTAGTTGATCACTATCTATTGTCCTCTATTTAGAATTATTGACATGACATCATTAAAAAATAATGTAAATTAAATTCATTACATAAAAAGTTGGTATCAACTTTTATATGATACAAACTTGTTTATTCTGCGACAAAAACGAAAGAAACAAAGTCTACTAGTTATAACTTATAACCTAAATGTGAATTAAGCAAATGTGATTAACCAAATTTTAATTATGCTCATTCGAACTTCGATCAACATAATTACTATGTTTTTATGAATAAGCTAATGTTTTGTAAATGAAAAAAATGCACATTTTTACTGCAACTAAAAATATTGTGTTGAGATTAAAGACTAAATACACCCATATCATTTTGAATTATGTATTTTTTCATGTTTTATTATGTAAGTTTTTCTATTCTAAAGAAATTATTTATATTTGATCATCAAGAATAAATAAAAATTTGTTGATAGAGAAACAACTACATATAATTTTCGAAAAATATATTCATAGAAATATAGATCAACCTTATTCATAGAACACTTTTATGTAGAAATATATCTACTTTCTATGACAAATTCTATTCTTACAACACACTTACAACTTCAACACAAGCACACTTCTATAAAACTAAATATAATTTTTATTCATAAAAACATTCAACAACCTAAAAATCATATACATATCCACTCATTTACTTTGGAAAATAAATACATAATATACAACTTTATTCATAAAAAATATTTATGTCACTTGCAAGTCATTCACACTTCTTCATGTAAGAATACATAAAATTTATTCATCACAACGTACTAACAGAAAAAAAAAATCATTTTATTTTCGAATATTTGTTGTCTTGATATGATCCACTTGTTCTCTTGCTTCATTTTGAATCCCAAAAAACATTGCAAACAAATTTTATGAATTATTATAGTAGTCATTTGCTAAATGTTAAAATAACTTTAAGGTTGAAATACATTGTTTTACTTATTTTTATTAAATACACCCCTTAAAGTGCATCCTTTATTATTGTATAAGATAGGTGATTCACATGATAAATCTGACACCTAATCCAACTATAAAGAAATATACGAGAACTAGCATTAAAATAGTTCGTCAAGCAATACTTACAAAAAAAGTTGTTACCTTAATTTAGTGATTATGTTAATTCAGGTCTTCTTATTTGGTTGAGTCATTATCATTTTCTTTTTCACCTTCTTCCTAATAAGTATAATTACATAATCACTTAGTACATATATTTAGCAAAAGTGGGAGAAAGAAAACGAAGAGATATAAGATTATGTGAGAAGAGATAAAGAAAATGTGTAAAATGAATATTGATTTATATAGTAGAAATAAGAAAGAGTAAATATAAAAGGTGAGAATGAAATTATAATTTAACTCAATTTATACCTATTAAAAAAAATTTATTAACATTAAAAACATAGAGTAACCTATATAAAATTAAAGAATAAGAGAATATGAAAAATAATATTTATAAAAAGATTCTATGATATTATACAAAGAAAAAAGGTTACGAAGAGATAAAAATATAATAAGAATTGTTCCGGGCTTACCTAGAACCGGATAGTTAGGCTTGAATGAGAGGCCCAAATGTTGTGGGAATATGGTCTCTGGCTTGCTTTACGTCTGAGAGCCGCCGTTCGAGTTGTGTATGTGAAAGAATGGGGGGTAGTACCTGCAAAGACACTCCGATGCCTAAGTCAGCAAGGGATTAAGCAGGTTTAGAGGATTAAGCAGGTTTAGAATGTATTGGAATCTCCTATTACCTGAGTGTGTCAGTGTATTTATAAGTGATGATCCCATAACCACCGTTAGAGTAGTTCCACTTCTGAAGGTAGATGACCGTCCCTTTATCGCAGGGTTGTTGAGATATCTCTTCTAGAAGTGGGTGAGAGATTTTAGGAGACAGTTACTTATATGAATAAGTGTTATCTGTCAGCTAGCCATCCTTTAAATTGGGTCTTTTTGACTTACTTGGGTATGGACCATAGTATTGGGTCAGGAGATAAACAAAAATCTTATAGTAAATTAACCACTAAAACTAACTGACAAAATAGTAAAACCTAAAAGTTAAAAATGAATCTAGCAGCTACCTTTAGCTTTCTTTTAATACATTTCTAAGAGAAGTGTTACACATACAAGTCATTTTGGTTTACAAGTCATACAAGTTGGGCCAAACCTAACAAAAAGGACGCTCACCCATACGAGCGTGTCAACACGCGCGCTACTCAATGGTTTCCATAGCGTGCTTCGCGTTCCTCCTCCTCCTCCTCTTTCTTCTTTGCGTTTCTCCTCCTTTTTCTTCACGTGTTTCATCTTCATCGTTGTTTTTTTGCTACTGTTGTCGTTGCTGCATTTTTTTCCTCCTTCTCTTTCTATTCATTTTGCAACATTGTGTATTTTTTCTTTTTTTGTTTGATTTTTTCCTCCTAAGAAGAATTATGAGAATATGAAATAAGAAGATGAAGAAGAAGAAGCAGCAGAAGATGAGAAGGAGGAAGATGAAGAGTTTTGAATTATGCAGAACTTATCAGAATAAAAATATACCCAAATATCTTTGTGTTATACCTAATTTGCTGCAAATACAGAAAAATATTTCCTCTAATGCTGCATTTTCATTCTTTTAGTTGAATGAATATAAGTTCATCATCTTCCAAGTAATTTTGCAACATTATGTGTTTCTTCTTCTTCTTTGTTTAATTATTTTGTTTTTATTCATGTTAAGACTTAAGAGAGTAAAACAAGAAAACACTTGAGAAAGTAAAACAAATACAAAAAGATGAATAAGAAAAAAAAGAAGAAAATAGTGATGATGTTGAAAAAAAAAAGAAGCAGCAGAAGATGAGAATGGGAAAGAGGAAGAGTTTTGAATTATACAGAATTTATTAGAATAAAATTACACCCAAATATCTTCGTGTTACACCCAAATTTGTTGCAAATACAAAAAAAAATGTTTCCCCTAATGCTGCATTTTTTTCTTATTTCTTTCTTTCTTTTAGTTAAATGAATATAAGTTCATTTTTTTTCAAATAATTTTGCAGCATTATATATTTCTTCTTCTTTGTTTGATTTTTTTGTTTTTATTCTTGTTAAAAGAATAAAACAAGAAGAAACTTAAGAAGGTAAAACAAAAAGGAAAAGATGAATAAGAAAAAAAGCGACAGAAGATGAGGAGAAAGAGAAAGAGTTTTGAATTATGCAGAATTTATCAGAATAAAAATACACTTAAATCTCTTCATATTATACTCAAATATCTTCGTGTTATATCCAAATTTGCTGCAAATACAAAAAAAAAAAATATTTTCTCTAATGCTATATTTTTTTTCTGAATTGAACCACACCTCAACCACTTGATTGGATTCAAAACAATAATCAATTTTGTTCTGATTCAATTGACAATCTAAACTTAAATTGTTCGTTATCTGCAATAACAAGATAACTTATAAAGACTTGTTGGGGAAGAATAATTCTATTTCTAATAGCTTTTGTCATTTACAAACGTCTCGTTCAATTATACTCAAATGAATAGTGTGTCATAATAAAACACTAAATTGCTCCCGAATAATCCGGAACGACGTCAGGGTAACAGGTACCAAGTGCCAACTTAACAGCATTACAAAGGTTCCATACAAAATTATTCAACCTTGTATTTTACTTTGTTTAATCATTACGAAAAAATGGGACTCTATCAACTCGTCAGTTATGAATACAGAAAAATTCAGAGAAAAAGTTCCCCAGCAAAGCCGCGCTACATCGTATATATATTATATGTGAATCCAATTGCTACACTATAATGGATCCCCAGCTCATCTTTACAAAATTAGTCTAACCACTCCCTTCCCTTTCCTTATCTCTCCCCCTTTTCCTATACTAAGAAAAAGAAAACTATAAAGTGAATAATCTGTTACAGGTGCTCTCCATGACCATTGGCAGATATGACTACACCAGCATCGCCACAGGAAAATGACCAAGAATATCGAGTAGCATAATCTTAGCATATATTTGTGCTCCTAACGTTCACAACTTCCAAATTAGGTTCCAACTCCAACCATTTCTCACTGTGCTTCCACTTGTGTAAATATCCTTAGCATATATTTTGCAAAAAAACCAAGACGTATACGAATAGATCATTCATCATCATCTGTTAAGGCTGCAAAGGAAAAAGGCTTGAATTTGTAGCCATCACCATGGTAGAATTTGTTTTGAAATTCGACCCAGTGAAGCCGCAGGGCATGAAGAAAAGCACTAAGAGTCTCCATCATAAGCAGTATAAAGGCAGTTGCAAAGGCAAACACGGCTAGCCCCAGTAACCGAATGATAAGATTGTCATACCTGTAACAATTGCAACCAGGAATGACATTAACGATTAAAAAGTAATATTTAAAATAAATAAACACAACAAAGAAATGCAGATGGGCCAATGGTATATAAAAAGATAGGTTATAACTTATTAAGTTTAACTCACCCCCAAGCAAGAAGCAGAACTTTCTCATAGAAAACAGTAGAAAGTTCGGAGTGAGCCAAGCTGCAAAATGGTTAGATAAGTTCAATAAAGGAACAAGAATCTCTAAAGCAGGAATTTGCAGAGTAGAGGAAAATCATGGCTGAGCAGACCTAAGTGCCCAAAGTCGAAGATACGAAGCTGTATTTGAAACTGAACCTAGAATAAACTCAATGGCGTGGATCATTTGGTGAACAAAAACCTCACTGAAATTGAATTCTTCATGATGATGTTGCCTGGCAGAATCTGGCTCCTCAAGATCCATCTCAGAGGTATTAAGAATACCATAACTACGACCTTGAAATCTCTGTTTAATACCAGCAACATAAAATATGAGTCTCAGAAAACTCATTGTCATGGCCTCCTTAGTTACAAGCTAAGACAAAAGTATAGAACAAATAGCTGGAAAAGATGTCTGCACAGCTGATAGGACTTTTAAGTAGAATGCTGATAAGGTTTTCCAGGAGAACTGATGTTCAACAATGTTGAGAATAAATATACAAATATGTGCATGAAATAAAGAAAATCATAAACAACGGAGGTAAAAATGGCACCTCAGTATGAATCTTCTTTAGTATAAAAGGTTTTGGAAAGAGCATCCACGGAGCCGCAATCAGTGCCAAAAGCAATAATACAATCTGCAAATCATGTGCAAAACTCAGCATGATGAAAACTGAGGAAACATAACAATTAATTATGCAACAACAAATAAAAGAACCAGATTCATACTTGAAGTGGCCTTTGACCCCAGAACAGCTCATTATCACCAAGATTATCTGTGGGGCTCAAAAACATGTATATCATTACATGATAAAGGTCCGCCTGAGAACCAGTACACCACTTAACAACAATGAGGAGGGAAAGATACCCAAATAAACTGTTAAGGAAAATCATCTGCGGCACAAACTGGTACCTGCCAGCAACATGAAGAGTAACTGAGTGAGGTAAAACCTTCAATGAAACAGATAACATAATAATAACTGCATGAGCCAGGAAGAGTGACACACCTTATATCCAGTGAGTTCCCAAAAAACCGAGCATTAAAATAACTTAATATAATTCCCAAGTTCATATGCACCACACCAAGCAGAATGGACATCTTCATCTTCATAGAGTTCAGAAAAGCCAACTCTGAACGACTTCCACGCCACTTGGGATCCACACCAAATGGATATGGATCTCGGACTTTGACCAAGCCAATAGTATGTGCATCCCTGATAGGAGGTAATGGTGTTACGGGAAATAAAGGGTCAAAGAATAATATAGTAACATATACGCTGGAAATACACACAGAATATATTAATATCTAATGAAATATCACGACCACATACTAATCTACCATGTTATGGAAACTCACCTAGATCCATCAATAGTAGTAGTAGTAGTAGTAATGAAGAAGAATAATTCCAAGTAATAAACATTGAATGTACAATGGAACTCAAAATTATGAGGAGAAATTATGACAAGCAAGCAAGGTGTTATATTATCAAGGTAATAAAAAAAATAAAATTAAAAAAAGAAAAAGAAAACAAGACATTGAAGTGCATCAAAGTTAGAGGTAAGAAACAAAAAACATACCTGCATGTATTATCTCGGCATCTGTAAGCTGACTCACCAAATATGTGAAACGGAACAGAAAAGAATTCATTGTAGATTAATCCACAATAGATTGAGAATAGTGACATCAAAAGAAGTACATAGCGTCCACCAAATAGCATCTCCATAAAACTTCCAAGCTTCTGCAGAAAATAAATAGAACTATTAGGTAATTAACTGCCATGCCAAGTACACCAAAAGTAAAGGACATGCTTTATCCCTCTCTAAACTTCTATGTACTACAACAGATTTTTTTTCAATAAAACACTTACAAATTTTCAAATATTTTTCTAACACAAAATAATCAGGTTTTTCTGGTACAAAGTCTACAAGATACTAAAGAGAAAAAAAAAATTGTAGTTCCAAGAAAATGCCACCTTGCCAGTGCTGTATTTATGAGCAAAATAATGTTAAACACAGGACACGCCACATCTAACAATAAAATGCTTAGACAGCATTCATTTTTTGAGCACCAACAACGAAAAGGAAGGAAATTCAAATTGGCACATCTCAATAATAAGATTATCCATTCATCAACTATATAGGTCACAGCCCATTACATATATTTGCCATAATCATTAAGTTTCTGATTGGTTTTATAAAACAGCTAAAACAAAATTACCTGGGTACTGAGCTTGCTTTCGCGCGCTATAAGAATCAATGCTCCCAGCAACAGGCAAATTCCATGACCCCAATCCCCAAACATCACAGCAAATAGGAAGGGGAATACAATAGTTGTGTAAACAGCAGGATTTGCTTCTTGGTATCTCGCAACACTGCCAAGTTGAAGGGCTAATCAGGAATCTTGCAAGTCTTCATTAATTATAAACAGAGGAAGTAATAGCTAATGCACTAGAAAAAAGTTTTCTCAAGGCACTATATATTCCTAGAATAACAATGCAGAGTCAAAAAGCTCAAACAATATGAAGGAATTGTATCATGATTCATAACTTCTAAAGAAGTTTTACATTCTCTTAGACAGGTTGAGATTAACAAACAAGTTTAGAAAGAGGTGGGAACGGGACAACTCGCCCACTTTTTCTATCCATAAAGATTCATGCACCCAAGTGTACAGAGGAATCTGTGATTTGTAAAATACTGATTAGGTTGAAAATCGAAACTTCAGTCTTTTTCCCTATTCTTCCCAGTATACAAAGCTTTGTTATCCTTCTCTAATTATCTATTTAGTCAAAAACCACTAAATCCAGTTGGTTTTCCATGAACAAGTAAGAAACTTTCTATGAAACATTTTATCACGAATTTACAATTCAATGACATCTTAGTGCAAGTTTAACTATCAAAAAGAAATAGCTCTACATGTTGAGGTTAGAAATTACAAAAACCAGGCAAGATCATGTCATCCTAAGTTATCTTTCTGAAATTCTACATATACTAATCAGATATTTACCATCTATTGACCGAAGTATATGGACAAATAATGCAATAGAAAGCACTCCAAACAATAATTAAGAGATTAAACTATTCACAGAAACACAAAATATAAGGCTCACCCATATGCATCAACAATCTCCTGATATGGACTTGTGAAACTGTTGGTCCTAAAATATGTAGGTGGTGATTCCACTGCATCCATTGGATGGCAGATTATGCCTACTTGTGAACTGCTATCAAAAGTTGCCCGTTGCAATGCCTCCTGAATCTGAAAAATCATTAAGTGCAAGCTCTCTATTAGAGAATGTATATCAAACATGTTTTTAACTCCTGAAATATTAAAAGGATAATAAGTGAATGGTAAGTGTGCAACCAACTTAAAGGATTCAGAAATCACCTGTGTTTTTGCAAATATAGGGCACCATCCCTCTCCAACAAGACACTTTTTTGTGACATCAAAATTTAACATGTTCAGTGTATCATACACGGCCTTCTCTCTTCTTACCTAGGACAAGATGATGAGAGCAGTTGGTTCAAAATGAGAATTGATTACTTGCACAAGATAAGATATATTAGGACTGCTTTGCAGTTGAAACAAGACAGACAAAAAGAAAATCATACCATGTTCATCCAGTCTGATAGATGTTCCCCTACAGAAGCTAGAGCCTTATTGCGGTGCCTCAACCCCGCATCCAAAGTTGCCTCCAAGTCAGTAAGGCGCGACGAAACCTATATCCAAAAAAGCAAACTCTTGACCCCTAAAACATCATTGCAAGAATATGCAAAACCCAACAGTTAAAACTTAAAAACAACATCTTCCTTGGAAAACTAGAAAAGCATACCAACCTCTCTAGTTATTTGCCTCTGTTTGCTTATATCTTCTGGAACAGGATAACAATTTGCCCCAAATGCCTCACAAATTTTCAGAATCTTAGTTCTTGCCTGCTCCCCAGAGAAAAACACGACGAAC
>NC_029792.2:3282686-3287255 GCF_000816755.2 Arachis ipaensis
GTCAGAATGATGTGTTTGGGGGAAAAAAAGAGGGGGAGGGGGTGTTGGTGGAGGAGAAAGCCAAATCTATCTTCTTAAAAGTAATAAGAAAGAAGAAAACCATTTCAGCTGAAACAGGATCCATGATTTGGTCGTCAGCTGGTGCCTGATTGAAAAGCATATTGCCTCTTGTAGCACGAAACAACATCCTTTCAAACCGAAGTAGCTTGGATTTACAAATTATCCCACTGATAAATCTTAAACCAGACGGATTTGATGGTCCAGGTCTTATTTCCTGCAAATTAAAATTAATTTAGTGGATTGACAAGATATAATAAATTTACTAAACTAGTAGAGAATCTTTGCAATTTTCAGACTAAGCAATTGCTACAAGGAACCTGTTCAAGCAAAGATGTTGTTTCAACAAAGTCATTTGAGTATACATTCTCTTGTAGTTCTCTCTCGTCAGGAATAGCACGGCCATGACTTGAAACAAGAAAACCACATGCCTAAAATTTACCCACAAAGTTATATCAATACATACATGAAATAAAGCATATAGAAAATATTTTATTTGCTAAGAAGAATGGTATATCATTTTTTGAGCTAACAAATTAAAAACCGAAAAAAGGGAGGGGGTAAAAATAAGGAAAGAGTACTGATATGTCAATAACAATAAATAAGGTGCATATCTACACCCCTAAACTTTGAAATTAAACTGAGAATATGCTTGCTACAAAACATCAAGAAGAAAAATAAATAAATAAATAAATACCTTCTGCAATACAATCTTGAATTCGAGGAGTTCATTATATGATTGCCGAAGTTTGTCACTGTTGGAATTCATTTCAATTAGCTCATGTTCATGCTCAGCAAGTTGTATCTGGTTAAAGTGAAATCAAATAGAATTTAAATCAGAGCACACCCACCAACTTAAATAGCAGCAGCATGTCATTGCTGGCAGCTTGAGAACATCAAATACAAAATCTTTGGAAATAATTGAATATTATACACACACACAGACACGACCAAAAAAAAGGGACATAGAAAGACACCTCTAAATCCTCCAAGTCAATCTCTGGTTGCAGTGCAGTATGAGAAGAAGACATTATGCCAGCTTTATTGATTTGATCCTTGAAGAATCGTAGCTTCCGTGACATTTCCGCACAACGCTTTACCTGCCAAAAGTGGAATGTGTTACCCATTAATAACAGAATGGACAACAAATAAAAAATGTTATTTAAAAAAAGAAAAAAGAAAGTCATTACTTCTGAAGATAGATAACATATATCTAGTTCAATAAAATTATAAACAAAATTACAGGAAACTTGTTTGGTACAAAATTTAGTAAATGCACTCCCAAAGAAAAACTAACACCTAAAGTCCAACCAGTTTGTTCAGTGTTCTAAAATCAAATTATGATAATTAGGGTGAGTATTACCTGGCATGCACAAAACAACCTATGTTACTGATTTTGCCTTTTGATATTTTTAGGCGACATATATTGATATTTGTTATGAGAATTGGCCATACAGTCATATCCCAACAGCAGAATAAAATCTACAGAATACAGACAAGACCATTCAAAATGAGAAAGGACGCTAATTAATGAAATGAAGGTTACCTGATTAACAAACGTTCTTTGGAAAGGGCTTTTATCAGCATTTAACTGCAGACAAGGAGACAGTGTTCAAAAGTAAACATTGAAGGATGATAGAAAAATTTTAAGCCAGCAATATATGAACAATAAACTTTACAGAGCCACACGGTACTGCTATGACCAACAAGCCTACAGAGAGATTTTTCATATAAACTCTGAATCTGCAAAGCTCCCACCTAATATATTATAAAGATACAATTTGGAAGGGTCAAATATTATCCACGTAATACACACAGTTGTTATTCTCTCCAACTGCAAGTGTCTGAGAGAACAGACCAGATTCAGAAGTAACACAATCATTTTTCGTGTGAAAATCCAGCATATTCAGATAATCAGAGCCTTGATTTTGGACCTGAAAAGGCAGGCTTAAGGCTACAGCTCTTAAAATGAATCGTAATTATCACATGCAGTGTAGCTGGTTCTCCACCAGATTTAAGCAACTCCTTCTAACATTCTAAAAGAGCTGCTGACGAAATAACAAATGCCACCAAAAGTATCCTCCAACAAGTTAAATTATGACTGGAAAAACATAGTCAACTGCATGTGAGGCCACTCTGTATAAAATTACCAGTAGCATTCACCCTTATCAACTATACTCAAATATGTATTGGAAGTTGAAGATTTTGGAGGTTGGACCCAGCACTTTCAACACCTCCTGATCCAACCCGGTATTAACAACCTTCAACAAGGATCAAACATAAACTACAGCTCGAGAACCTAATTAGTAATTGACTAATTGACTAAACTACTAAACTTAGCTCGGTAATCTACAATTCTACATTGTTATGAACAATCCATAATCCATACAACCAACAACACAGACCAAATTCGAAGCTCTTTACTCTCTAATTATAATTTCACTCAACAACCCATAAATCTAACATAAAGACACACCTAAACGCCGAATCAGTTTGCATAAACTGTTTTGGCATCAAACTGATTCGGCATGTAGGATCCAAAATCCAAAAACGCATTCAAAATGGAATCTAGTATCGCCGCATTTCCAATCTATGTCAATTACCACATCTAATTCATTCAAGTAGCAGTAGCACAACTCATAAAACCATGCAACTTAGGGAAACGCCACACAAGACTTGGAGAACACCTCAAAACACCAAAAATAATAGCCGAAAAGAATAAACAACACGAGGAGCGAGAAAATGGAGAAAATCTGAAGGAAGCAAGCTCGGATCTGGAAGAAAAAGAGAGATTGAGAGAGAAACTCACGTCGCGGAATTGGAGGAGTCCGAGTTCGCCGAGGTAGGAGATGGCTCGGTGAGCGGACTCGGCGGGGATGATGAGCTGGACGAAGGTCATCTTCTCCGATCGCATCAGATCCATCGGCGTCAAGTTGTCGAGGAACTTCTCCATTTTATCGAGAAACATTGCAGAGAAAAATCAATGGATCTAGCCTTCACACGCTCTTATATATAGATCTGATTCTGAAGACTTGCGTTCTTCGTGCAGTTTTTATGTGTGTGGCGTAGGGAGTGGGGAATTAGAGTTTAATTTGAAGAAGGTGAAGTTTAAGACTCCGTTTCCAGTTTCCCCTTCCCAACTGCCATTGGAATCGAAAAAAGAATGAAAAAAGTGGGAACAAGTATAAAATGAGACCAACGCTATTTGGTGTTGGTGGTGGTGGTGGTGGTATTTTTTCTCTCTATAAAATTCCTCAAGGCTCGTAGTTACGCTTACACATGCAATCGGTGACGGTGTGATTCATATATCGTAATCTAACAGCCTGTAATTTTACCTATCCATGGCGCAATGCCGCAATCACAATAACAATTTTAATTTCAAAGAATTGACATACTATTTACTTCACATTAATCTATTTAAATCCTTAAAAAGTAACACGAGAATATTATATAAGTACAAAATATTTGACTTTTGTAATTATTAATTATAACAGAATTAAATTACTCTTCATTGATAACATAGTAAATTAAATTTAAGCTCTCATGTTTTTAAAATTTTCAGATTTTTCTCAAAAACTATGGAAACTTTGAGGATTTTTAATAATAGCCTTTTTTTTTAAATGATTTATCACATTGAAGCACCATTTATAGAACATTACTGCAATTTATATAGTTATTAACTTTTTATATAGTTTGATGTATTGATGTTAGTTTTCTACCGACTACCGGCACTATTTGTTAGTTAATTACTAATAGTCTAATATCAATATGAACTTAATTGATCGAGTTTGTTTAATATTGATCAAAATAATGGCTTTGACCAAACAAATAGTTCTTGCCATATGCATGCTTCTATTCCACTTCTTTCTGTTGCTTCCACCCTAATGCAAAAGGGAGATTCGTAGCCAATTCTAGGGTGCACTTGGTAAACTCACGTGCACAGTGCACCACTTTCATCTCATCCATCCAATACAGTTAACCATTAAACCTATGGTTGAAACTTAAAAATGAGTAGTGGTGCATTCCAAAATTAAACCAGCATCACAATCTGTTACCTAGTGCAAGCACCAATATGCATTGTGCTTTTATATTCTAAATAAATATGTGTGTGTGATCAAATTCCAAGCATGTGTATAAAGAATAAGGCTTTGTCGGTGACCCAAACATGCTTCTCCTTGGAGGCACCTTCAACCTTTTTGGGGCCGTTGCATGAAACACTAGCTCAAGTCGAACAACGTTGTCATAAATGGAAGGAAGAGTAATTTACAATCCACCATAGATCATAGAATTATAAATATATTATTAGATCTTGGCCGTTAAATAAAATAGTGCGTGGTGTACCGCACTTTTTAAAAAATGCACCATAAATATAGTCTTTCTCTTTCTTTGATCTAGATCTACTCAACTTTTATTTTGGTAATGACTGATGAGATTTTCTTGTAGGATGGTAAGATCATTTTCTTGCTGTATAAGATTGTTAAGTTAATATGATTTTGGGCATAAACAGATAAT
>NC_029792.2:3287373-3288687 GCF_000816755.2 Arachis ipaensis
TTAAATATGGTGAAAACTCAGGTACAGTCGACTTCACGTGAAGTTGATAGCTAAGAGTCGTTAGATGAAAATTTAGTCAAATCAGTCAAATCATCTAACGACTCTCAGCTATCAACTTCACGTGAAGTCGACTGCACCTGAGTTTCCACTGTTAAATATTTAAAATTTCATGAATCCATTAATCTAATGACTCTTTAACTTGCTTCTGGTGATGAAAAAGACAGGGTTGCCTCAACAAGTCTTTCTTCTTAGTTTTCTGATGACCTGGTCAACATTTGATCTAGCATCTGTCATGGAATTATCCTAAAACTTGATATGCAAAAGTTTACTTTCATTTTCTCCTTTTTGCTTTAAATGCTTCAATTATTCCGAACCAATAATCTTAGCACTCAGAAAAAGAACCACTACTCTTAAATTATTATTAATTTTTTTTCCCCTCACACATTACACACCTTTGTATATTATGTCATTTTCTGACAAACATCAGTTTTTATTACAATTATACATACCTTAATTCAAATCTCCAATTGATTTGATTGATCAACAATTTCATATGTGATCCACTCTTAACACATGTGAATAACTGGCATATACTTTGTAAACAATTCACTAAATATGAAGATTAAGCTTGGTAGCTTACTATCAAATCAATTAAGCATGGATATTAGAATTTTATAATTTTTCAAAAAAAAAAACTTAAATCACTTTTTTTTACAAAAATTATAATTTTGATTAGAGTCAAATCCAAATAACAAAAGGCAACAAGTCTCACAATAGAACAAGCACGTTTGTTTTTCTTTCTCTTTTTTTGTTTTTGGACGGACCAGCACGTTTCTTGAGAGTTCAAAGGCCCAATGAAAATTATTTTTGTACTGATTGAACTATGCTTACTTCTGAGAAAGAAAAGCTATTCTTACTAATAATACAGATTCAATACCCAATTAATGTTTTGGACCTTAATTCCAATTAAACCAAAACCCAAATCTGCTAAGAATAGAGAGAGGTCTAGTAGATCTTGTACATGACCAACATAGCCCGGAGAAAAACCATAGAACGGCCCAAAATCTTTACTCTCTTCTTGTCCTGCTCAAAATGGGCTCCCAAAATAGCCCATTTCTGTTGGGAAGGTACAGGCCGCAACCTTTAACAGGCCCAATATATAGAGCCTCTCAAAACTTGCACACCCATTTTCATAAAAAAAAATGCACATAATAATAAAGTTAGCGAAGTTTATGTGTGAACTGTGAAGGAAATACAATATAACAGTCAAGACCAAAGAAAAAATAAATATAAAAATAAAATAGAATATAAAAG
>NC_029792.2:3288727-3290307 GCF_000816755.2 Arachis ipaensis
TTGGTAGTCTTAATGTATATTTAACTAATGAGACATTTGAATCAAGTGAGCAACGCTCACATGGAAAAAAAGTGATTAGTATTAAATTAAATTGGCGCTTGCAGAGAGTGCAAAGCGTCAATAAGTGACAGCCCAAAAGTTATTCTTAATTAGATTGTAATCTACTGTCGCTATAGCTACATGACCACATTGTGTGTTAGAAAATGATAGAACAAATAAAGTGGGCGCATTCAAAAAAATAAATAAATAGAAAAATCCTAACTATGAGTTGATATATACAGATGCGTGCATGTTTCGCACGCACTTGTAACATTCCATAAACCTTTTTATTTTATGATTAATATTATTATAGCTAGCCAAATGGACAACACAAGCACGCATGCTCAGCTCACAAATTTTGAACTGGCGCAAAACAAAACCAACCTAAATTAGAAAATAATGATATTTTGGAACAACTTGCTGTACCGACACAAATACAACCAAACCATATTCTACATATCTCGTATGCATGCATGTAATAGTATTTATATCATCATTGCCACGTGGAGGACATGGAAGAAGACTTAGTGATGAAGAATAGACCCAGCCATCTATTTTTGTTTGCTTCCTTAACCTTCTCCATAATCGTACAATTCCTGTTAAAGTTCAATCCCATCAAGCGATTTGGCACATTGTGGTTGATATGCACACCAATATGCGAGTAATTATAGGATCCACTTCATGCCATGGGGATCGAGATCGAGGGCTAGCTTTTATTTGTTCTTAGAAATTTCAGTTATAAACAAATATTTGTTTACAAAAAATGTTTGATATTGTCGTGTGACGTGTGCAGTGCATGGTGTGAATTTGTGTTGGTGTGTGAGGGCATGCCACGTTGAGAGTAGAGAGGGATACGTTAGAAAAAAGGAACCAAGTTTGGAGTTTGGAATTGGAAGTTAAGTTAGCAATGAATAAAGGACATGATGATACAGTGTTTCATTTTCATGATATTCCTTTCAATAATCCATCATTGCCAATTTGCCATTACCAAATTCTTAAATCAAAAGAGAGCATGACGTGGTTCGTGTCTCGCGTGTCTTCCATCATTTTGCTCACGTGCCATCTCATCACCCTTCACCTCTCCTCTTATAATATGTGTGTGCTCGCTCATAAAGTTTAGGAAAATTTTTAAGTGTACTAGTATACTAATGTTTCAGTCATTTTTAATCGTTCATTTTAATTATAAAAAGTATATATAATTAAAATCAATAGTTAAAATTTACTGAAATACGCCGATGTACCGGTATACTTAAAAACTTTCCTAAAGCTTATTCTTTAGTTTATGTAGTTCATTTGCAATGTTACTTAGTATAAAAGGGTTACATCGGTGTAGCGATTAATTTTTATATCTATTATTTAAAAACCAAAATTTTAATGCCTATACTAAAATCAATTATCAATTATATTTGGCAGCTAATGTTTTTCATACGTAAGATGGTTAACTCATAAAGTCATCTAAATATATAAATGGAATTAAATGGTTAGTACAATAAAAATTATTTTTACTTGTAAATTTTTAATAGTAGTAATATATTAAACAC
>NC_029792.2:3290551-3293898 GCF_000816755.2 Arachis ipaensis
TAATTCTCTATAAAAATATTATTGCTTATTTATTTTTTATTGTTGTTAAAAATAAAATAAATGACGGTCAAAAATAATTTTTTTTGGTAGGAGTGAATTTTATAAAAAAATTTATACTATCACCAGCTATATGAATTAAACTTTAAAGATCGTTGTTTAGTTTATGTACTTTATTGTGTAATTAACTAATTATAGTATAAGCTCCACTAAATTATAATTCTTCCGTGTTCTAATGTTTTCGTCATCTCTGATTTTAAGGTAAAACATTGTGTGATTGTGTCATAAGAATATAATGATTTGTACGAATACACATGTACGTATGCTTGTTTACTACTAATTGACATACTGATTCGAATACGAATATGAGTAAGTAATTCTTTTTCCCTTTAATTGGTATTAGGAAACTAACCATGTCATTTTAAGAAGTAAACATAGACCGAGGCCCCGGGCGGTTTATTAATTAAAAGTGGTGTGTGAACTTTGAAGGGAAATAACAAGCTAAGCTAGTTAAGAGAACATTATCGGAATCCTATACCCTACACACATTCTATTTCGATGAAAGTGTGAATGAAGGAATGATACTTTGCTTGAGAATGGAGGAGAAGTATTAAGTGTGGGCCCCACCCCTGTCCATAATGGAAGATTTGACGAAGTTTGTTGTTGTTGTGACTTGTGAATTATGATATATCTATTCTTCTTCTTCTTTTACGGAGATGTGTATGCGAGTAGGGTGAAGTGGGTTTCGTTTTTACTTAAATTCGGTTTTAAATAACGATTAAATTTAGAGGAACGAGTAATTTTGATGTTTTGTAATCATTAATTAGTTATTAATAATATTTTTAATGGTGTGAGATTATATTTAATGATAAAAGATTACTCACTTTTGTTATAATGATTAAATATTGGCTAAAAAACACAAAAGTTGCTGACTCCGTAAATTTTTCCTTATCAAATTCCTATTAAATAATATTCTTGTTCTAAATAAGTTGGTGCTAGGTTACGCTGGTGTTGCCTCCATTGGACCTTGGTTGTTCTTCCCTCGTAAACTGCAATATTCCCGTCACAGCCGCATTTCTTGTGCCATGTGTTCGGTACAAACATCTCGCACCTTCTTAAAAGGACCCACATCTCACCGACCTCTCCCATTTCCTACCATCTATGTCTACTTTCATTCAACCCTAAATTTATTATTTCCTCTTATACCTATTCGGCTATTCAACATCACCCAGATCCTCCTTCAGAATTTTAAATTATCCAATTAAATTTCTTATAAACTAGTACGAGGTATTACTATAAATTTCAGTAAATAATAAAAAGTTACTATACAACATGCAACAACAAATCTTAGCTTATTCACTCAAAAAAAACCAAGTTTTCTCTAATAAATTTATTATTAGTAAAAAAATTTTAGTTTTTTATTTAATAAATATAAAATAAATATATTAAAATTTTAATTGATAACCTTTAACATATGTCTGTCGAATACAAAATAGATAAATCATAATTATAATGCATCATCAAGTGAAATTTTGTATTTTCAGACGGTCATTGCCATGATAGTGTGGACTAACAGTCCAAAGCTACTTAAATAAAGCAGCTGCAGCCTTGTAGGGTACTGCATCACAGAAAAATAGTAACATAATTAACTATGCTAAAATGCAACAATACTACAAATATAATTTGTTTAGGAAACTGTTTCTAATAAGTATTTGCAAGCACACGAATAATTAAATACTTATGTGTATAAATATTATTAATGTAGCTAAAAATAGATTTAGATTGGGAGAGAAGACAACAAGGGAACTCAACCTAGTGTGATGACCACATTCTATCTTAATGTATTTATATGCTATAACAGTATTACTTTATTCATATGCAGTAAATGCATGCAATAATAATATTTTTTTAATATAAATTATGAAAAATATTTATTTTTTCAAAACTCATTTTTAAGTTTTATTTATCAAGATGCATTTTTTTTTATTTGGGCAAGTTCGTTGCATATTCCGGTGAACTCTATGAAGATTAACAAGTTCGCCTTACTCTTTGATGAACTCCACTTTAAAATATATTAAATTGAGTTTGAAAAGTTAACATCATCATCTTCAGAGTAAGTACATCGGAATAAATTATATTTAACAAATATTTTTTTAATTATAAATCTAAAAAATAACTATTTTTCAAAAATAAAATATGACTTATTCATGTATACTCTGTGTATTCTTATATATTCTGGAAACGATGACAATGCTTACTATTGTTAACTTTTCAAACTCAATTCAATATACTTGAAATGGAATTCGGCCGGGAGTAAAACGAATTCTGTAAAATTTATAGAGTTTGTCGGGGTGTGTGGCTAACTTGTCTAAATAAAAAAAACGTGTATTTGGATAAATAAAACTCAAAAATAAATTTTAAAAAAATAAATATTTTTCATAATTTATATTAAAAAAAATCCTGCAATAATATGGTTATTACTTATTACTATCTATTAGTATTGTACATCTTGGATGCATTAATAATATTATGATGTGATCTAATTAATTAACTTGAACAATACTCAACTGTAGTATAATTAATTATATCAACCAACTTAAGTGCGTACAATATAATTATGATAATGCTGGGTGAGAATAAAGTGTGCTGTCAAAACGTAAGTGCATGGGACTTTGGTTTATTGCATTATGATTTCGCTAATTAAACTAGCATGAATTATTGATTATCAAATTACTAATTCCTTCATGTTCAAAATCATGAAAATTATTATAATTATTCATGTGTATATGTTCACTTTACAGTTTCTAAACAAGTATGTGTAACCTTATACTACCAAAAATAAAAAATAAAAAGTTAGGGGACTTTGAACTATTAGAGAAGAATATTCAAATTTACAATAAAGTACAGTGAAATAAATTAGTGATTAAAAAAAAGAATTTTAACTTTCTAATTATTTTCTAAGGTGGATGATTCTTATCCTTTTTAACAAATTTATTATTTATGCGTTGAAAATACTTTGTTAGGTTCAAGCAAACAAAATTGGAAAGATCAACTTAAGTTGCAAATCCTTTCGGATTTTTCATGATATTTTTGTATGAACTTCACTTGTGAATGACTAATTTGTTACTATTTAAGATTTTTATTATAAAAGAATATGTTACTATATATTTCAGTAAATAATAAAAAGTTACTATACAATATGCAACAACAAATCTTAGCTTATTCACTCAAAAAAACAAGTTTTCTCATTATTAATTAGACTGCGATTAAGGAGCTAATATTTTATAGCTATTATCAATCAATTTTTTAGAATTATTCTTTATTTTAAATCTAACTCGAAATTTTAAATT
>NC_029792.2:3294111-3305565 GCF_000816755.2 Arachis ipaensis
TTTAATTGTTAACCTTAACATATGTCTGTCGAATACAAAATAGATAAATCATAATTATAATACATCATCAAGTGAAATTTTGTATTTTCAAACGGTCATTGCCATGATAGTGTGGACTAACAGTTCAAAGCTACTTAAATAAAGCAGCTGCAGCCTTGTAGGGTACTACATCACAGAAAAATAGTAACATAATTAACTATGCTAAAATGCAACAATGCTACAAATATAATTTGTTTGGGAAACTGTTTCTAATAAGTATTTGCAAGCACACGAATAATTAAATACTTATGTGTATAAATATTATTAATGTAGCTAAAAATAGATTTAGATTGGGAGAGAAGACAATAAGTGAACTCAACCTAGTGTGATGACCACATTCTATCTTAATGTATCTATATGCTATAACAGTATTACTTTATTCATATGCAATAAATGCATGCAATAATAAGATTTTTTTAATACAAATTATGAAAAATATTTATTTTTCCAAAACTTATTTTTAAGTTTTATTTATCAAAATGCATTTTTTTTTTTGTATTTGGATAAGTTCGTCAGAATGTGCGGCAATAATATGGTTATTACTTATTACTATCTACTAGTATTGTACATCTTGGATGCATTAATAATATTATGATGTGATATAATTAATTAACTTGAACGATACTCAATTGTAGTATAATTAATTATATCAACCAACTTAAGTGCGCACAATATAATTATGATAATGCTGGGTAAGAATAAAGTGTGCTGTCAAAACGTAAGTGCATGGGACTTTGGTTTATTGCATTATAATTTCGCTAATTAAACTAGCATGAATTATTGATTATCAAATTACTAATTCTTTCATGTTCAAAATCATGAAAATTATTATAATTATTCATGTGTATATGTTCACTTTACAGTTTCTAAACAAGTATGTGTAACCTTATACTACCAAAAATAAAAAATAAAAAGTTAGGGGACTTTGAACTATTAGAGAAGAATATTCAAATTTACAATAAAGTACAGTGAAATAAATTAGTGATGATTAAGAAAAAAGAATTTCAACTTTCTAATTATTTTCTAAGGTGAATGATTCTTATCCTTTTTAACAAATTTATTATTTATGCGTTTAAAATACTTTGTTAGGTTCAAGCAAACAAAATTGGAAAGATCAACTTAAGTTGCAAATCCTTTCGAATTTTTCATGATATTTTTGTATGAACTTCACTTGTGAATGACTAATTTGTTACTATTTAAGATTTTTATTATAAAAGAATTGGCTATAAAAAAATATGTTACTTGTGATTTAAATATTTAATATTTATTTAAACACATGAATTGAATTAACTCGACTAATTCAAATTAATTATTTAATTTGCAAATTAAGATACTATACATGAAGAATTATTGATTCTTATATTTATTAGCATTATAAATATAATCCTCGTGTCTGTTAATTACTCTAGATATTAATAGAAAGTGATTAACTTATGCTACTAATGCTAAGTGATTATCTTATATAATAATCCAAAATCAAACCTTGTAAAAAATCATATAATAACATGTGTCAAGTTAGTTAAAAAAAATGATAAAGTTCAAGATAAAGTCCTTATACACAAAGGAATCTGTGGAAGAAAGGAGAGTGGGAAATCTCATATTCTTTTCTTAACAAAAATGCTAATAAACATAGAAGTAACACAACATCACCGTTATGTATTGTGTCTTATGTTGGGCACGGTTCCCATCACCATGGTCACTACTCACTTTTACTTTTATGTTTTTCATCATCAGTAGTGTTGTTTCCTTTGACTGATATAAATTTGACCGGTCAACCAACATGATTCTGACCCTACCAACATTCCATGACCCACCACAACACATTTTGCACCCTCCAATCCCAATATATTTGATTTAGCTTAATTATATCTTAAAAATCGTCATCATCCATGCATTTTCAAACACGTTTCATGTGTCAATCAGTTAATAGGAGGGTGGAAACCAATTAAGGCTTAATTAAAATCTTTCATAGGATCCAAAGTATATCTAATTAACAGTGCGTTAATAGAGATCAATCATTGTTTGCTAATTAATTTCCGTCAAGTACTCCAGAAAGATAATAAAAGCACGAAATCATAGTTAGTAGTGAAATAATATCATATTTGTATAAAAAAATATTATTTATAAACTAAAATTAACCACTAAAAATTAAATATATAAATATATAAAATTATTTTATATAAATAGTGTATCAAAATTAAATACATATTATTATTACATAGTTTTTCCCGCCATCCACTATAAAAGATTCTTGCCCCGCAAATATATCAAGTGGAGAGGCATAACACCCAAATTAGGAACAAATCAAAAGCTTACTAGTAAGAATACTCGCATTACGTTACATACATAGGTAACAGGTTCTACTTTTTCTTTTTCAGAGGGTTTAAACTTACACCCTATAAAAGCCACCTATGATAATATATGTCGGATTTAGTTGAATTGCTGACCATATATAATCACATGCACTCTTTCTTTCATTTTTAATTTCATCACCTTATCTTTAAATCCAATTTATGGGGATATGGACATTAATAGCTAAGATTTGATAGGTTTGGGTGGGTTGCATGTTCATATCTTCTTTGTAACTAGAAAAAAAGAAAAAAAAAATGGCCTATGATTTATTTAATTAATTTAGGATTGAAAATTTCACAAACTGTAATGATGGCTGTTAACTTTAATCTTAGTTTTTTAATTAAAAATATGAGTACCAAGAATGGATACAGATCGCTGATCGCAGAGGGTGCCTTTTTTTTTTGTTTTCTTTTCCAACAGCTAAGCGACAAATTAATGTCCATGTGTGAGGAATAAGAATATTAATAATAGTAATTAATAATCTAAGGGATTAGCTGTTGATCAATCAAATAAACAATTAGACGAAACTAATCATTTGATTCTGCACCGTCAAATAACGATCATTATTGTCATAGAATGTAATATTTTCTTTATTTATTTCCTCCTCTATATACATGTTTGTTTTTAGCCTTTGTTTTTCTAATTTAATATATAGAGAAAAATCCAAAATAGCTTCTGACAATTATCTCGAAATTTGAAAGATAACGAAATTCTTGATTCAGTTCCTGACAATTACCTCGAAAGAACAACGAGACTCCTGTGAAAAAAAAAATATTATTTCTTTTAGCATATGAGCTAACCAGTCCAAAAAAAATCAAGAATCGGATTGAGTATTTTTTTTTCTTGGAGTCTCATTGTCCTTTCGAGATAATTGTCAGGGTCGAGTGGGGTATTCACTCTAATATATATAGTTGTTGGATCATTTGGAAAAATAGGTTCCATTTATGTCTATAATCTATATACATATGATTAATTAATATCTTGTGACCTACACGTATATGAGTAATTCTTATATATATAAATTAATATTCTGTGAGTAAAATTTGAATTGATGTAGAGGCAGACATGATGAGCTTTAGCCATGTTAGTAAAAAGAAAATTTGTTTTGTTACCCATTATTATACATGGTTATAATATTTGGTGAATAAAGTGGTTGGTTATGGTGTGAAATGACTATAATTGGAAATTATGTGTGAGGAGTGAGAATGCAAATAAATAAAGTGTAGGAGGTTCCATGGAATAAGTGGAAGTTGAGTAAGACAAGTCAGAAGCCTATGGACAGATAATTGTCGATGAAGATGATGATCACTGATCAGGGGTTCCTGGATGAGAAGGGACCACAGGTACCCCAATTTGAAGGGCCAAAAGGACCCCATAAATCCAATGCAACCAAAGCGTATTATGTGTATAATATATGATACTTATGACTATAGTGACGTGGCTACCATACCTATCATGACATATTATGTTACATGAATCATCAATTCATGCCCATGTATTATCATCATAACCCTATTACATTACATACACACACATGTACTTACTTAATTACAAGGCCGCAACGTGTTACATGAAACAATAATATCTAATAAAGTAATAAACCCTAATTGTAACCAACTTATTATGTTGGTCGAGTAGTTAACTCTCGTTATCTTGAACAAGTGTCGAAAATTTAAATCTTGTACATATAATAACTTATTAGTCAATAATAAATTATTAAATAAAATTTAAATTTGCGACAGTCAGATAAATTCGAGGAAACAAAAAAGAAACCCTAATTGTATGTTCCAAGAAACGACGAAAAGAATAATTAATATCTCATTGCTTGTTGTAATTAAGGGCCCCATGCATCATACACTTCCAAAAACATGTAACATCCTGGATCATATCACCCACTCTGCTCTTCTTAGACCAAATCTTTGTTGTTCTTCCGTGTCCTTGAATAAATACTTACTTGCTTGTATATAATAAATGCAGATTGGCGAGGTTTTTGTCATGTTTGGGGGCTGAGAGAGAGGTGAGGTTCAAATTGATGAATGGGGAAGAAGTGGAGACACAGAGACAGACACAGTGGTGGATGAGTGGGGACCACCGGTGGCCTGCCCAGTCCAACCGCCGTGGGCTCCACCTAATAGTTGCATCCACTCCACACCTGGACCCCACTCTTATACAATTTCACTTCCGATCCCTTAATTGAATTCATCATATCTATAATTAATAGCAGAATATTGTAATTATTTATCATAGATTATTTCATGTTCTAACATTAGTACATGTTAACTAGTTTAGGTTGGTCGAGTGGTCAATTCACTCGTCTGTTTAAACAAGTGTCGATAATTTGAAATTTATCTTATACATGCAATAATCTATTGACTTGCGGCAAATCTTTAAACGAAGTTTCGATCCACAACGAATTAATTTTTTGCCTATCAAAATGAGAAAATCGCAAAGAATAAAAAAAACATTAGTATATGTTCAAATATGTATAATAAGTTTTGAGGTTTTATTTATCATATATCAAACATCAACTATTAGGTAATNAAACACAATACATAAATTTAATTTATTTTTTATTTTTTAGTAGTCTCTGTCTTTCAATGTGGGTCTATCTTCTAAAATTAGTCTAATAATGTAATAATGTAATAGTATTGAATAGCATGGATAGAAGAATAATTTGATTTGTTTATTTATTTGTGTGTGATGGATAGAATGGGGTTTCTCTGCGTGCAAGGCAACTTCATCGACCCTCTTGTACGGCAGAAACCATGATTATAATCCAGAGTTGTCTTATTAATTAGACTCCATAAGCTTTAAATTTTATATGGATGGATCCTTCTAGTGGACAACACCATCAGGTACCATATATATTCTCAATGATCCGTATGTATGTATTATTATTATTATTATTGTATATAGCATCATAGTTCATAGCTTGCAATTGTTTGAATTTGGTACAGGAAATGTCATCAAACCAGGGACTGGAGAACATGATAGGATGCTCCACAAAGAGTCAGCAACAAGAGAGAAAGCCAAGGCCACAACCAGAACAAGCACTCAAATGTCCAAGATGTGACTCTACCAACACCAAATTCTGCTACTACAACAACTACAGCCTCTCTCAGCCAAGGTACTTCTGCAAATCTTGCAGAAGATACTGGACCAAAGGTGGAACACTCAGGAATGTTCCTGTTGGTGGTGGATGCAGGAAGAACAAGAGATCTTCTAATTCTTCTTCTTCATCAACTACTTCCTCTTCATCTAATTCACCTGCACCCTCTTCAAGGAGGCCTCAAGATCATCATCATGGATTCATCTCACCTAATAATCCTCTCATCACTGCTTTCCCTCATTTGGCTTATGATCATCATCATCCTTCTTCTTCTCCCACCAGTGATCTCACCTTAGCCCTTGCAAGGCTCCAGAAACAATCAATGCCTTTTGATGATCATGATCTCTCAATCTTGGGCAACCCCACAAGCTCCCTTTGTGATATTCTTGGAAATCAAGCCCTTAACACCCACAACACTTCATCAACTGGCTTCTTGGAAGCACTTAGAACCGGATTCCAAGGAAACAATAGTAATAACAATACTCTTCATCATCAGAATCTGTACTATTCATATGGGAATGGGGACATGGGTGAGGTTGTGGACAATGGTGCTGTTAATGGTGGAGACATGTTGCTACCTAATAACTATGATTCAGAGATGAGCAATGCAGCAACTCAAGCAGTGAGTGTCAGCACCATGAAACAAGAACTATGCAGTGAAGCTACTAAGGTTCTTGGTGGTGGCGGTTTTCCATGGCATAATAGTAGTAATGGGGACACAAACATGGGTGAATTTGATTCAGCAAGAGCAACTTGGAATGCTGGTTTCACATCTTCAAATTGGCATGGCCTTCTCCATAGTCCTCTAATGTAAGACATGCTCATGAATCAGAAGGCACTGCTGTATGTGATGATGATTTTCCTCTCACCTTATTAGCTTTGACTAAAAGACCAGTCTTAATTAGTTACTTTAAATCATCTTTAATTAGTAGGTTTGAGTTAAATAGGGATTTGGATCTCATCAATGATCAATCCACTCTCTTTTCTTTTGTTGTTTTTTTATTTTTCTTTTGTAGCTTGCTTAAATTATATATGGGATTTTTTGTACTGCTATCTCTTTTATTGGTGGATAGACTAAATGAAAGTTCTGATTTGTTTGCCAACAACCCAAGGATGAAGTTTGGAGATAATTAAAAGAAATAATATTTATATGATTTTCTTTTTACTGTACAAGAGAGATATACATAAGAATAGAACATTTTTTTTAATAATATATAAACTACCTTAAGCAGCATTTTCCTCATTTGACATGTAAGAGAGAGAGAATGAGAGTGATGTTTTGATATAGTAGTAATAGTTAATTTGGTTCAGGGTGAATCTGAGGTGTGTTTGAAGTGTGAACTGTTAGAATCGAATCAGATATATTATTTCAGGTGCTTCGGGTATTGAATTATTGATGATGGTGATATAGTATTTCAAGAAATTCTAATTCTGCCAAAACTGCAGCAAATTACTTAGGCCAAAGTAGATTCCATGAACATGCATGGAGAAATAGAACTTACTATTTTACTGAAACTGTATAGATATAGAAAATAGAAAAATAGAGAAATAATGGGGTGTGTGTATAGTAGTGTATATATATGACATGACAGTGGTAGGTGCTAGATAGAAGTAGGATTCAGATTTGAGAGAATACAAGAATTTCTCGTGTTCCAAAAGGAATTTAGAAAATTCAGTGAAGGCATGAGCGGCAAGTTCGGGAATGATTTTTATCTCTCTTTGGCTTTAATGTCTGACCAAATCCAACGTTGGATATGGGCGTGACAAAAATAACACAACACAGCCACTAATCACTTTCAAAATTATATGCATGTCAGACTCTGCCTCACTATTATATTGCAACCACTTACACACTCCCTTCTCCTATGGACTTTCTTTTTCACAACCACAATATTTTTATATATTTATCAATTTCAATACATCCTATTTTATTCTCTATCCACAAAATAATAAAAATTAATTTTAAATGTTTTTTTTTTGCTAAAAGGATAGCTGAAATGATGTACAAGGAATATGAGCTGGTCTATTTTTCACTACTTATAGAAAAAAAAAAAAGAAAATGCATATTATTTTTTGTAACCTGTTAAATACAGAAAAACAGACAAAAGTCATATTATTATAAGTCTACAGTTCATAACAATTTTATGTAATAGGACTTTTTTTCTTCTTGATATTCAATTATTGTTGTCTAATGCTTAAATCAAATTGTTGTATGTTTGAAAAGTGTATTTGTACTCAGAACCTCTTTTGCTTTTGTTTTGTTTGGTTACTTTGATTTGGAGATATTAAAGTTTGAAAAGAGACAACTTACTATTTTGTTTGGTTTGTCGTTATTTTCTTAATGCTGTGAAATAGTAACAGTGAAGTTGAAGAAATCTTTTGCCTCGTGTTGTAATGTAATTGAGATAAGATCAAGATCACAGAGTTTTGTCCTCACATAAACCATATGGGCCAGACTTGGAAAACAACAAATCATACAACTCCATAAACTTTGGCCATTATGTTTGTCTTAAACTCTTAGCACCTCAACAACTTTGTGAGGACTTAGGTTTGGGCTTCATGTATTAATGGGGGAGCACATTTCAAGATCAAATATTTAAACACACCCCTTATTATTGTAAGGTTGTTAATCTTCCATGCTTAGTTTAATTAGTTGCTTAAATTCTTTACATCTACATGGTTTCAAAATAATAGTCTTTTAAATTGGTTGCTCACCTAAGATTTGCTGATTTTGTCCCATATAAGTATGTATAAAATATTTCAGACAGAGCTCATAAGAAGGACTATGTTGTGCAAAGAATGTTTCAGATTCCACATTCCAGAAAACATGTGATTAATTTTCTACAAAATCCAAAAGCTCTAACGGCCCAAGGTAGCACACTTAGGGGGTTATACCAATCAGGCTCACATTATTCCTAGGCTAAGTGGGACCAGTTACTAGGCTCAAGATTCAAAACCCAAAGTTGAAGCATGCACAACTTGATAAAAGTACTGTGATACAAAAATTATATATGGGATTTTTTGTACTGCTATCTCTTTTATTGGTGGATAGAGTTCTGATTTGTTTGCTAGCAACCCAAGGATGAAGTTTGGAGATAATTAAAAGAAATAATATTCTGACCAAAAATAAAAAAGAAATAATATTTATATGATTTTCTTTTCAGTGTATAAGAGAGATATACGTATATATAAAAATAGAACATTTAATTTAGAGAAATAATAGGAACAGTAAGATTGGACCTTTGTCATCATAGTGATACATACTTTGGAAAAAATTACTAGTGTACCTGAAATATCAGTGTTCCAATTATTTTAACCGTTGATTTTAATTAATATATATTATATATATTTTTTATAATTCAGATCAACGATTAATGAAAAAACCAGTCTGGCCATGTCTTCCTCAATCATATATGGTCCGAAACCGAAGCAATACTAAATTGTTCATGTTCCATTTTTGGATAATGAAGAAACTTTGTATCCCTAAGTTGCAACGTCAAATTAATTATCAATCAAACACGGGGTGCCAATATAATATATTGCAAGCATTCTATAGATAAACATTCCACTAGATACATGGGGCTGGAAAAACACAGACATATATAAATCAAACTTTTATTCTTTCTTTTTCTTAGTAGTAGTTTAAGAAACTTCTATTCCTTCACAAGATTTTATTATTACTTTGGACATTATATTTGTTTTTCTCCGATTTGATTCCTTATATCAAATACGTTATTTTTCTTACTAAAACTTTTTCCGTAGAATCAAAGCATAAATTAAGATAAATCGCTTATCGGAGCTATCTTCAAACTAAAAATAGTTAATTTCATGAGTGATATTTGTTTTATTCTCTTCCTTTTGTTATGATCATATTCCGTATAACAAAATGTTACAATTTAATTAATGAGATCAACTGTATTAAAATGATTTTACATTTTAAATTTTATTAGTCACGATATAACACAAAGAAATTAAATATCACAAAAAAATTTAATTGTGTACAATATCTCCGAACTCGATAAATCAAAGAATAATTCGCTGCAAAATTGTATTTGTATGTTTGTACTCTCTATTGACGGATGCTTGATATTTACAAAAACATAAGGGAAAATCTTTTTCTTTCTTTTTTTTTTTTTTTGGTTTTGAAAAAAAAATTGTAGAAGATTTTAGCCTCTTTTAATGGGCCATGGAGTTAGAAGATTGAATCTAGGAAAGTCATGCACCTTTTCTTTCTCCGAAGAAAGCCCATTTATTATTATTATTTGCTCTCCAAAAAAAGCCCATGTACCTAACTCATGTTTCTACTGTGGGCTTATTATACACTGTTTGTTCTCTTAGTGGATACATATATAATTGCATAGTTTACCATGAACACCAGAAAGGACCAAAATAAAAGAAACAAAAATAAAATTCACTTACACTGAATGAGACTTGTTCACATATAATTTCCCTCTCAAACTCCCGTGCCCCTAATTTGGATTAAAAAATACGGAAAAGATTTACCAAAAAAAAAAAAAAAAGGAAAAGATGAGGACGAGAACATCCCAAAAATATTTACTATCACATGCAGAAAATTTGCTGGGCTTAATGACCACAAGTCTACAACAACATCAAACTTCAATACACCTACATGAAAAAAAATTGAAGGTTCTTACAAGATATGGAATTATCTTAAACAAAAATGTAAATTTACTAGATGCATTTAGAAAAACTAACATGTGATTCTACAGTGGTTACATATAAAGATAAGATTATGATTTATGACTACCCTTCCTGTGTTAAACTCACGAAAATGCGGATGTTCAATCAAAGCTTCGAGCAGAATCATATAAAAATCACATATATTTTTGTAGGAACAAATAATGAAAGCAAAAGTAAGTAACATATAGGGGTCAGCATGGAGCAAGATACTCATGATTCTCTTTAATATGTACTTGTGTTGTATAAACAAAGTCCAACTATATCTGGAACAAACCAGAGAGAGATATAGATATATATACAATAGCAGATCAGAGGCAAAGAACTCGCACATGTGAATGCTAATAAAATTAGATGGATTAATACTATGTGTGCCATCTTTATATATTTATTTTTAATATTAACATGATTATGGATAGAAATGAAATCAAGAAAAATAAATAATAAAAATAGGGAGCATACAATTCTAACACAGGAATAACAAAATGTTATCAATTCAACACAAATTAACATATATCAGTCAGTCAAGCATGGCACTGAAATGCATGTAAAAGGAAAAAAAGAAAAATAAAAAATATGATAGTGCTGAAACATGAAAATATCTTATTAATATATTTTTTTTGAAATTATTGATAGAGAAGACATATACAGCTGTATGAGATACTACTACAAATAAATCCAAATCCCTGAAGTCACTTCACAAATTGATGATCCCTTAAACTGAGTTTTCACTAATATGATCCTTAAACATGCTAAATTAACAGCTACGGAGCTACCAGATCTACCCGATCCAATATTTGGCCACAGTGAATATTGAATAACCATATAGCGAGAAATGTCATAACTGCCCTTGTAACTTGTAACTGAATTACTATTATAGACCTCAGTAATACGTTACAGTAACATGAATGGATTGACTGGGATGCGCTTTAATTAATCCACGATTCACACATATAGAATATAGTAACTTCTTAGATAATAAAGAAAACGCGTTACCTTTTAAAGCTTTTATCATTTGACTTCATAACCTCATCTCACCACATTTATCACTCTCTGGTTTTAAGAGGAACTTTATGTAATTTTTGTCAAAATATATTTGTAACAATAAATGAGTTTTTATTATCTGTGAGAGTTTGTTCCTCATATATCAGTGTGAATCTTATTACTAGCTAGAATTGAACAAATATGAGCTAAATTTTAAGTTAAAAATTTTTTTATATGTATAAAAATTGTCAACATTATATTTTTTAAAGAAT
>NC_029792.2:3305590-3309576 GCF_000816755.2 Arachis ipaensis
GAGGAATAAAAAAGTGCCAATCACTCCTTGAATTCTGTATAGCAAATAGTCAGATATTAAAACATGGAAACTCATGATTCGGGAATCTTGTCATTGAATTGCCATTAAATTTTTTCCCAAACGGATCAATAAAAATTATTGGTAAAAGTTGAAAAGGAAAATTGAACAACTTGAAAATTGAAACTTGTTCCGAAACAGATATAAAATTTATTTAATCATAAATGCACAAAAAAGATAAGAGGATTATGAAGAAGAGGATAGTAATAAGGTGCATTATTAGTTGATAGTTGATAGGAGAACCCAAAAAGAGAACAAAAACAAGTGATAAACATAACACAAACTCTTGTAAGAACAGCGTTATCTACATTACAACAAGCACAATCCCTAATTAATCAACTAAAGCACCAAAGGAAATCTAAAATTACAGTAAAAGACACCCATGACTTGTGTCCTCTATGGCTTCCACCCCAAAAAAGGAAAAACAGAAGGGAAACCTTGAAAATTAAATGCTCCCTTCTGATATTCACAGAAATATTGCAACCTAATGGAAACCACCGATGGGGAGAGCAGCTTTAGCCGCTTCTGATTGTTTTGTAGAAGGCAGCATGAAAATTGCCATTATTCCACTTACGGCAGCTGCCACTGCACCTGCCACGAACGCCGGCAAATTACCGCCTCCAAATAATTTATCCCATGGCCCACTAATTGCTGCCACTATCATCTGCATACATTTTATATACGTACATCTTGTTAGTTAATTTAATTATTTTAAATAAAAAAATTAAAAATTTTATATGAGTATTAAAAATATATTCAAATAAACAACATAAATGACACACTTGTTCGAATTAATATTTATATGTTATAAGTCTAATAAATGTATACTTACTTGTGGAACCACAATTGCAAGATTGAGAACTCCCAGAGATAAACCTAAAAATTTTCAACAAAAAAAAAATGGGTCAATTCTCTTTTTCTACAATTTCCCATATGAATAAGGTGTTTTTGACTAAAATAATTGGTTTCTAATATCCTTTTTAAAGAATATTACTGACTTAGATATTGCTTAATACTTATGGTTGATCTGTAAACAAATTTTATTTTATTTTATTTTTTTAAAAAATATAATATATGTCATTCTAGTATTTGTAGTGTAATACCTTGTCCTGCACCAGTCTCACTTGAGTAAATAGATGCTAATGCAAACGGAACACTAAATGTTATCTGAAATTCAAATAAGAGTGTGATTAATTAATATGAATAAAAATAAGAAATTAAGTAAAATAAATAATTATTTAATACAAAAATATATCCTACAATTTGTATTATCCACAATAATGATAAATTAATTACCGCAAGAGGAATGCCAAGAACAGCAAAAAAAGACAAGGCTCCGGCTTGGACGCCTGTGGAGGGATGACCAATATAGTTGGGGTTAACATGGCGCTGGTGCATAGCTACTTTGCTAATATAAACAGTCATGGCTAAACCAGCGGCAAGGATTAAATTGACAATTCCCCAGAGGTTTTTGGCGCCACCAACCGCACGTCCAATGGGTTCCACACCCAAAGACATAACACCCAAAACCACGGAGTTTATCAAAAGACCCAAAGCTCCCTTCTGGACACCGTCTTTGTACGCTTGATTCCCAACCGTCCCACCGTATACCTCTTTACCCATCCAATCAGTGTTGTACAAGAAGTATGCGAACCACGCTGACCAGTTTATTGCCGTAACTGCCATCAGTAGTAACATGGGCTTCTTCAGCCCCTTCAAAGCCCCTAACATTTCTCCAAAACATACAACCGCGGCCGATCTTTCATCTTCCTCTTCTCCGGACTTCTCACGTAATACCTGTTTGTCTGGAACGTAGAATAAAGCCAACCCTGTCAACGACAGCAGCAGAAGGATCGAGAAGAAGAAGCAGGTTTTCAGGTCTGCGCAGAACACGTCGCATGCTTTTGTTTGTGTGAATGGGAACACTTTGTGGAGGCTGTCAATGGACCCCGCGCCGTAACCCAGTACGCTTCCCACCGCCATGAAGAAGGAGAAGAATGCGTTTGCAAGTCTCGTCTTCCGTTCGTCACCGGCAGCAAGGTCACCGAGGAATGCTCGGCAGGGGCCCTGAAGCATGTTGTTCGCCACATCCAAGATCCAAAACCCGATCACAAAAATACCTACGGCGCGTGGCCGGGTTTTCTTGGTCAGATTGTCCCCTAAGGCGTGGCCAATGTCGGCGGCAAAGCCAATGAGAAAAACAGCTATGGCAACGGCAGCGGCGCCGGCAAGGATGAAAGGACGACGGCGGCCGAGTTTGGAGGTACATCTATCGCTATAGTAACCGACTATGGGTTGGACAACCATGCCGGAAATGGGGCCACAAAGCCAGATGAAAGAGGACCATTGGTGAGGTACTCCAAGAAGCTGACTGTAGGGTGTTAGGAGGGAGAGCTGTAGAGCCCAGCCAAACTGGATACCGGCGGCAATGGAGGCCACCGCCATCAGCTTCCATATTGGACTTGGCTGCACTGGTGACCCCAATTCTAGCTGAAGGGAATTATGGGTATCACCATTCTTAATGGTGTTCTTGTTTGAGGAGCTCATGGCAAGAAATGAAGAAGAGAAAGAAAGAAAGAAAGGAGACCGGAAGGAGTGGTATGTGCAGTGTTTGAATGGAGAGAGAGGGGGGTTGGGGTTGGTGAATTTATAAGCGGATAGGGAGGGTGAGGGGTTATGTTATGTTGCGTTTATTAACGTGTGTGTGACTATTCAGTGATTTACTATATACACTTTATAGTTAGTTATATGATGGTGTCATGCATCATATATTCATATGGAAACTATGACAAGTCAATGGAATATTTATACAATGAAAGTTTAGAGAATATTAGAGATATAATCATTAGTGTTACTTTTTTTCTATCGGTTGAAGTTTTTGGGATGAATGGTATCATGCATGGTATTAAAACACTAGATCCGAAAAATCAAGAGTTCAAATCTTAGTGAATCTCAAAATATTTATTTTATAACTAAATAGTTCATTATCTCCCTAGCGATCCCATTCATATATATCATTAATAACATACACTTCAATTCTCTTACTAATTTACCATAACATGCATTCTTTGTAGTCTCCGCCCAAGACACTATACTAACTCCACACTCTTTTTCATTTATCTTTTCTACATCCCAATTTTCTGGTACATTATCTTTTGCATTATTATTACAGGTCACTTATTTTGACAAAATTAAGTATACTTATCTTTTATGTCAAATATATTTCTATTATTGTTAACTTGTCATTATTTCCACATATACACTGAATCATTTTTCTCTGCCTTTACGGCACCTACATTACTAGATACATCTATATATTTTCATACTTAGGTGAAAAAAATGGTCTCACCAACCACCAAGCCTTATCTGAAATAATAAAAGCAAGTGGAGAATAGTAGTGAGGCAGAAACTTGAACACAAGGGTCAATGTTGATGAGTACCAAGAAGGTCATTGACATGATCCATTAATTAATCCAATTTTTAATTTCTATATGAAAAGAAAATTTCGGACGTGATATATATATGCTAATTAAAGTCATTGACTTTTGTGTATGTATGAATTTGAATTAAGAAGGAACCTAGGTATGCTGACGAGGAGGACCACCGAGACTGAAGGGCATTGGAGGAACGCAGATTTATGAAATCCTTGGCTTTGGTAAACGTGCATTTCTATAATTGCACTTATCCATCTTTTTCCCCTCTGCTCCTCCATGGATTCCCTCTTTGAATTTCTTCTTCCCAATTCATCCACCATCATCATTACATTTATGTGTGTGTGTGTGTTACACGATCCCAATTTCTAGACACACACTGTTTATATTTATTGGACTCAAGAGAGACATTAATAAAATTAAATTAAAATTTTGATACAACTCCGGCGTGCGTGCTATTATAGTTACTTTTACTTATCTTATTGGATTTGATAGAAC
>NC_029792.2:3309672-3310948 GCF_000816755.2 Arachis ipaensis
CGTCATTAATTATTAATATAATATATATAAAAAATATTACATCCAACTCAAAACATTAAGGTGTTAAGTTAATATGTTTCTTATCTTATAAACTACTCACTCTTTCTTGTTTTCTTTGATGTGAGACTAACTTCAACACTCCTCACACTTGCAACACTAACATAAATGATATTAATTAGTAAATGTGTATATGTGATGAGTGTATAAAGCCTACATTATATATGTTTGTATATATAACGATGGCTAAGATTTCTTTTCTTGTTCTGCATATATCATAAAATTCGGTCATCACTGTTTGAATGACGATGATCATCATAAAAAACTGAATTAGTGAATGAAATTATGAGGATTGTGACACCGAGTTCTGTTGATCATGGAAGAAAGGATGTGGCAGCAAATTGAAAGAACCAAGATAATGGCTATAGCAATGTAATTAGAAATTGATATAATATTAATTAAGGTGGAAAAATGACTTGGTGACATAATGAAACTGATGATTGTGGAACGAATATACGGACGCAATTAGTTAGGAGAATATTGTGGATGAAAAAACCCGATGAAATTGTATTGGGGTGCATTCAGGTTCGTAAGCATAATGATAATTAATAATAGTTGACACAATGCATGATTAAGATGAAGACTAGTAGAATTTAAAAAGTGGTGTCATATTCTAATGCCTAGCATTTTTTCTTCGTACCTTTTTTTTATATATATATGTCGTTTGATTCTTTTAGTTTCTCGCTTCATAATTTAACTTTACCACAAAATTTGTACGGAAAAAGATTAATATGGTTCATCCACATAGTCAAATTTTTTATTTTTAGAGAATTTGCAATATTTGTTATATATTAAAATGTCATAATATACTTTGATTTACTAAACAATTTAGCTAGAGTTAACGAAGAAAAAATTGCATTCCATATAAGGGTGTTCGCAGTGCGGTTTAGATCGGTTTTGAGTCAAAAATTCATCCGATCCGAACATTAATTTTACTTGCGGTACGGTTTGGATTGGATGATTTTAAAAAAAATCCGATCTGATTCGATCCAATTTCAAGTGGTTTGGATTGGATTGGATTTGCGGTTTATAAATTAAAGAAATTAAATACATATAACAAGTCTTAACATCAAATTTTAAATAATCAACAATGACATAATAAGTCTCAATAATATCTTAAAAAGTCAACGATAATATAACGATAGAAATAAAATTATAGGTTAGTTAAAATAAATAAATAAATAACATTTTGAACATAAAATATTTATTAAATAATAAC
>NC_029792.2:3311303-3312164 GCF_000816755.2 Arachis ipaensis
CATGTTATAAGTATAATTGTAAATATAATAATAAAATAATAATATTATAGCACATTGTGCGGTTTGGATTGGATTGGATCAATTATGAAAAGTAAATCCGAAATTCGATCCGATCCAGCGGTTTGTAAAAAATAGAATCCAATCAAATCCGAATTAGTACGATTTTAATCGATTTTCGATTTGGATTGAATTGAATAAGCGGTTTAATTTATATCGGTTTAAATTTGAACACCCCTAATTCCATATATGATACAATCCACCAAAAGAAAGGGAAATTTAAAAAGTTGCATTTTGATGGATCCGACTTATATAAAAATTGATTGGCTTTTCCTTCAAAGATTGAAATAAATAATTAAATGATCAACTAAATTAAACCACTGTATTGAAAGGATAAGTGTGTTAATTTAATTCATTAGATATATTATTCCATCTATCCTTATAATTAGTTTAATTTTCTTGTTCTTATTACAGCCACCCCAATCATTTTCTTGTCCTCAAAGAATAGGCCAATTGGAAAGACCAAGGCAAAAGAAAACAGAAGCAATGGGACCAAGTACTATATATGCCATGAGAGGTTAATATTTGAGAGGGAGACAAGGGTGCTAGCACTGTGACCCTAGTGAAAAGAGGCTTGCTCCTTCTTCATTCAAAATTGCATGTGCATTGACTAAAACAAACGCATGTCTCAGCATTATCACTGCATGACTAATGAAATTCCAAGGCATATACTCACTTCTAGGGTTTATTTCCTTTTCATTATGGTTAATTTGTCTTTTCACATTTCTCAATGGTAATTTTGAGAGCAATAATCCCAAATTAGTTTTAGATAATTTTTTTATTATATATATGCTTTAGTTCCCA
>NC_029792.2:3312213-3313099 GCF_000816755.2 Arachis ipaensis
AACTAAAACTTGTGTGGGATTAAAGTAATATCTTACTAAAATTTTCTTGAAGGTTGATTTGTTTAGTTACTACTCTAATATAATTGTATGTGCTTACTTTGCTTATATTGATAATCAAATTGTTAAGTTTCTTTTTCTGTAGATAATGCACTTTAATCTTGAAGTAACTAATTAAGGTCGCGCGGAGCTTAATCTTGATAATTAGTAGTTAATTACGCCAAATTTCACCTAAACTTTATATACAAGAAACGTTCTCTATGTGAATTTAAATGAACATTCACAATCACTATTCCTACTTTACAGCTATGTGTAGTATATATAGATGCAAATAAAGATAACAAAGAAATTTATGTAGGTCCAAATCATAATACAAGGAAAAGAAAAAGAATACCTTAAAAGCGGAAGAAGTATAAATTGATTAACACACTTGCATCATTATGGGTACGGATATATACAAATTAAACAAGTATTGAAACATTATTTACTTCTTTATGTCAACATAAATTAATAGTCAAACTTATAACATAATATTTTAAGAGTTTGGCTAACTAAGAATTTTAAAACACCGGTTAATAATCTTGGTATGGATAATCATTCTCGAGACACAGTCTAGTTTACTCTTAAGGATTCCTATGTAGATAGAAGGAATATTTTTCTTTCAATAAAAGTAGTAAAAGCAAAGCTTGTAAGGAATAATAATTAAAAAGGTAGAAAGTTAAAAGAATAAAGTCAAGTAGATAAGCAAAATATAATGCATATGTATATATATAAGCCCTATCTGTTTGAATTTTATCTTACAGAAACTTTTTTATCATTTGGAATCTATTTTTTTTAACATATATAATTTTTTTAAATTTAAATTGATAAAAAATATAAATAATTATAT
>NC_029792.2:3313154-3313870 GCF_000816755.2 Arachis ipaensis
GATATAATATTATGATATAATTATTTATCTCTAAAATTTAAATTAATAAAAAAAATACATAAATAATTATATCTTTTAACTTTTTTAAGTAGTTACTTTCTTCTTTTATATATATATATCATGCAAGCTTTTCACCAAGCTAAGCAATGAATCAATACTTGTGTATATATATTCCTTTGACGATCTCATTATTGAGTGCTTTATTCTAATGTTTTAATTTCTTTCATATACACAAAAAGGTTTCCATGGACATTATGTCAAAACTTTATCCCATTTCTAAATTTTTCTATATATATAGTGGGCTAAGCAAAGTACTAATTAATAACAATATGTTTGTTTATTTTGAGAACCATTATTAATTTACACATTTCAAATAAAGCTGTAAAAAGGAAACAAATAGAAAACATATAATATTAATTCCTTATTCTTTAAGGCCACACAATAAGATGGATGGTTACTTATCCTAATTAATTTTATCTGGTTACAAAAGTCTTTCATGGACAAGTCAAAATTTTATCTTATTAGTACACACAGATTATTTGCCATTTGTAAATACCTTTATCCACACTTGGTTGAACAAAGTAAAGTAGATGCAATATTCTCTTTTATCTTCCCTTGGCGTCAAATAAATACGAATTAATGGGTGGATCTTGTGATAAAAATAAATAATTGGTTGGGAAAAAAAAAAAAAAGTAGTGGACACCACCAAAGTTCAC
>NC_029792.2:3313924-3317690 GCF_000816755.2 Arachis ipaensis
ATATAGGAGAACAATACATTTTTTTGAATAACGTAAATAATAAATTAAAAAAAATTATTTTTAATTTTAAAATTTAAATTTTAAATTAATTAAATTTATTCATATTTAGTGAACTTGGAATGTAGTCTATTATTCGCATTGTTCACAATTTTTATTATCTAGCTAACGGAATTACAAGTGAAAAGATAGATAGATACATACATCATCAACTGGTCCACCCAGTTGGAAATTAAATAAACAGGGATGGCTTATTAATGCCGATTTCACACTCTATCAAGTCATATATACATGTTATATGGTCCCTCTCCTATTGACTACACTGTATTATCATTTTCAGTGTGTCACATTTGTAAACTTCTAAAGCTAATTAAGTTAGCATGCTATTCTTTCCGTTTTAATTTTTAATTTATTCTTCCCACTTAGCTATAGCTGTTATATTTTGACTTGGATGTTATATATGGTTGAACCATGCATTACAAGAAAAGAGAACTATTTTAACATGATTTTTTTTAACAGCTATACTTAAGTGTAAAAATTAATATATATTTTTAACAAATATCATAAATATCAAATTTTTTATGTTTTTTATGAATAATTTGATTATAGAAAATTACTCCTCAATTTTGACACTCATTTGTTTTCAACTTATTCCATTATTATTTTTTTCGTTGAGCTCCGTCAATTTTAGCATTACACTGCTCTCAGTTTGGAATCATACTACTCATTCTTCATCTTCAAAATCTCAGTTTATTCTTCAGTTTCAAGATCTTATCTCATTCTTTGTTAAAAATTTTTGTTGAAAATTTTTTATGGTCAATAAATATCAAAATAAATAGTATTTTTGACAGTTAATAAGTATCACAAAAAATATATTCTCAATTTTTTATAACAAATTATTTTTGACGGTCAATATTTATCAAAATAAGATTTAAACTTTTTTTACAATTACTTATATGTTAAAAATATTATTTTTGACAAAACTTTTATTAACATATTTTTATAGTTAAAATAGTGTCAAATTTATTTTTTTGACGAATTTTAATTTTTTTTACACATAATAATCCTAAAAAATAGTCTATATTGTTGTAGTGATGGTCATCTAGTTGACCAAAATATATAGACATATTTAGAAATTATATTTAAAGAAATTGAAAAAAAAAATGTTACCTAGTGACATTAAGTCTCCAAAGAAATTACTTATCTTGGACTTAAATTCTACCATATCATTGAAATTTTTTAGTCAATTTTGTGTTACTAATAGTAGTTTTAATTTGTCCGTAAATGAAATTGTATTGGACGGTCCAAATAATAAGAACATCAGTCAATTCTAAGAGATATATAGTCATATAGTAAGAGATATTACAATTTGAATGATCATGGCTTGTGTGAACAAAGTGATATATAGTCATATAGTAAGAGAAGAATATTGCTATAATAATATATAAATATCATTTTCTTTGACATTTCAAGAAAAGACTATATATATGGCTGTGGGAGGAACATGTGCTTGGACTTTTAATTGTTTTTTTGCTGAGTGAAATTGGAAGTTAAGTAGAGAGACAAAAGCTGATTGTAGATGAAGTTAAGAAAGCCAACCCAATCTTTAAGAGAACCGCAGGAGTCATTTTTGACACAAAGCATATGAAACAAAAACCTACAATAATATGGTTTAGGTCACGACACCAAAGGCTGGACCACTTATTTATTGCTTTACGATTCCAACTTGCATCTTGATAATAATGTCTGTCCCTCAGATGTTATTTTCTCTAATAATAAGATCTTTTTAAATTTTATTATTTAAATGACATCATGTAGCTAGGTAGGATTTTTTTTAGAAAAGATATATAATCTTGATCTTTAGTAGCAGTTTTTGAGATCAATTTGCACAGTTAATAATATTTTGAGACAAAGTAGCTAATAATTAATAAGTAAGTCACACTTTTAGGTTTGTCTTTTTTTGGCCTTCAATGATATAATTGAATGTATTATGTCTTTTTGTTACTACTTGCTGGTCTTCACTACTGTAGTGATGAGTAATCTACATTGTAGATCTCCATTGTCTTAGTTGGAATCATATGATAGATTGGATCGGAATGTGTGGGGGGTAAATGTGAGGAGAAGGTTTCATTATTGAACACTAATTTTTTGAATTTGAAGTCTTAAATTTCTTATTGACTTCAGTGGTCATGTGTCTTTGTTTTAGTTGATTTTTTGTTATACTTCGACACAGGTATCAGTTCAAATTTGTTCTTGATCTGGAATTTATGGACTGTAGTGTCAGTATTGACTTGCCAAATAATGTAAATGAAAATTCTTGAAAAAATAATTATATAAAGGTTTAATTATTCTGTTAGTCCTTATAGTTTCGCAAAATTTTTAATTAGGTTCCTGTACTTTTTTTTTTAATTGAGTTCTTGCACCAAATTTTTTTTAATTGGTCCTTACACTTTTTTTTCCTTTTATTTTAGTCCCTGCACCAATTTTTTTTTTTAGTTGAGTCCCTATAAAATTAAACCAAGTACTATCAAGAGAGACCTAATTGAAAAAAAAATTAGTCCAATTAAAAGAAAAAAAAGTATAGAGACCTAATTAAAAATTTTGCAAAACTATAGGACCAATAGAGTAATTAAACCTTATATAAATGCATAATAAACAAAGACTAAACAAGAATGATAATACAATGAGATCAAACAAATTTAGATAAATGCTGCTTATGAACCTAAAATAAAAAGAAATTGCTTGAATATGAACATAAACAAAATAACAAAATTAAATACTGTAAAAGAAAATAACATAAAAAAAATAAATAAAAATAGAAAAGAATTGACTTCAAACACTCCCTTGGATTATGATTTTTCTAAGCGTCATGCTTGATGATTGAGAATTTTGTAGAGATTTAGTGTGGTTTGAGATGTTGAAATTGAAGTTTTTTGAATAATGCCTTTGACTCTCTTATTTGTAGAGAGAAAAGCTATATTGTCCTGAGTTGTTATTTGCATCTTTCTCACCTTCTTATTTTTACTTAAATTTACAAATTTAACTAGATATGTTTTTACCATATCTTGATGGTCAAGTAATAGTTTTCACGTTTTTTTTCATCAATTATTATATTTTTTACGTGTTATTTACATTAATCTTATTTGACTTAAGATTTATTTTCGACCCTAGCTAAATCATGTCAATCAAAAAATACATTTTATATATGTTATTATAGATTATAGTCGAAGTCACTATGCTGCGTCAAATCTTTATGCTAACAGTATTTAAAAATTTTCTATTGGTTCACAAGGTTTAATTTTTGGCCTAATTATTGTTTTATTTACAATCTCATGTTGCTATGATTTATAAATGTATTTCATGTCTTCCGCCCAAATCCTTTTGACATATGCTTTGGTTAAATTAATAAGTTATACATTGTTATGATGTGTTAGAATTTTTCAGAAATGTCATTATATAAGAGGAATATATATATAGGCAAGGAAATACTTGCCGTGGGGTAAGAGTGAAGAGAAAATCGGGTAGTACAAGACAAAAATTGGAATTATTTCACGTAACATAATGATTTGACAGAATTATCTCTATCTTTTTTGAAAAACCTAGCATATTTATTTGACATGGTCAATACAATATCCTAAATAAGTTGAATAATTTGAAATTTTAAATTTTTATATCCAATAAATGATCATTATTTAACTTTATTTTGAATCATATTTTTTAAAAGTTTAAGTTTTTGCGTAATCTTTTTATGAGAAAAAAAAATCTAATA
>NC_029792.2:3317823-3321469 GCF_000816755.2 Arachis ipaensis
AATATTAGCTAAAAATAGTAAAAAAAAAAAATATTACTCCGATCCTCTAACAATTTTTCATTTTAAATTGTTAATTCATTACATATTTCTTTAGTTTAAATGGTTAAGTAGAAATAAATGATATAATGTAGTGTTTAATTTATGAATAATTCATATTTTTATTTTACGTAATTTTTTTTAAATGATAATCTTTTAACATTTTTCATTAAAAAATCGACATGTGTTCCTCATTATTATAGTTTTCATCTCTGCTGGCACTACTAATTTTACCTTAAAAAATAGCATGATTTTGCATACAATTCATTGACAACGAAGATATTATATTAATATTATAATTCATCCAATTAAGAGACTACTCATCTTTCCACTAATTAAGTTCTTAGGAATCATTAGTAGTAGCACATTTTACATTATCACATAAGAAAAATAAAAACTTTGTTGGGGGGAAAAACTGAAAAAGCTAAGAGAAGCTTCCTTTAACTTTTTAATATAAAAATTAAAAAGAAAAACGAACAAAACAAAAAAAAAGAGAAATAAAAGGAAGAAGAATGGAAAGTGCGAACTGAAAAAGTGGAGGTCGGTCTTACATATGACTCCGAGCATCATCTTTTGAGTATGCGATTACGTGGCGTGGGTCCCACCTTACACGTGTTTGAATTTCACTGGTCAAAATTTGCTAATGACATCATTACAGTTGATATTAGTCAATCCCACCACACTTGAAAGGTCAATGTGTCACATCAAAATCCCAACCTTCTTAGCTTTTTCACCTACTCATCATACTTATATTATATATTAGTACACAACACCAAATCTACCTCGATAAATAAAATAAATATTTATTTATTATATACACAGCAACTTCGTTTTGGACCACATCCAAAAATTATAAAAAGGATCGTATAACTAATTGAGAAATGGATATATTCATGGCCATCTTAGTTTATTCTTTTTCATCATATACGACACAGTATTACGAAATTACTTGTTCGAAATGTTAAATAATAATAGACGTGTATTTTTTTAATTAGCAAATCATTTATTTAATTTCATGATATCCTATGTCGCTTATTATATATATTTTTCTTGAACAATCTAAACAAGGCATATATGTCACATATATAGTAGGTACCTCATCATACATACTCGAATTATATATATTTTTTTTGCTATAGAAAGCAAGTTTGGAAGCAAGAATAATAATCTATCTGTTAGGTGGATGCTGGATTATGCATTACGTCACGCTGATATCTAACACAAATAATGTATATACAATTTGATATTGTTTTTGTAGGAATTTGTTTAATTATTGAGATAGTGAAAAGCCATCAAATTTGGATACGCGAAGTTGATATCTGAGAGCCGTTAAATGATTTGATTGATTTGACTACATTTTAATATAACGATTCTCAGGTATCAACTTCACGTGAAGTCGACTTCACTTGAGTTTTTACCTTAATAAAAATCATTAAAATGTCACTTGATTTTTTATTTTTATTGTTCTTTTTTTAAACATGTGTATCCAGATCAATCTGGCGTGGATAGATGGGGGGAACATAAATAACAAGAAAGAGTAACCACGAGAAATAGATAAAAAGAAAGCTTAATAAGTATGCATGCATGTGACCAGCTCCAATTTGCGTTGTTTACTTGCTTTCAAATCCTAAAAGTGACCTATCCAATTTGTAAAGGGGAGATTAAGACCAGAAGATCAATATTCACCACCAAATTAATTAAGTAGCATTGATTGAAACATGCTTTAATTTAACATGTCATGCGTGGATGAATCTATACATGTTTATCGTAGAAGACACAAACACACATACACAGCAGATTATTCGTGGCATGAATTATGTTAAGGTTTTATCCAAAGTTGTACAACTTTCTTGATCTATCGCCAAAAAGGTTGTGGTCTGTGGAAAGTTAAGGTTTCATTTATTGAATGTTGTTGAGACAGTTACCTCTTTTTTCATGCATTCAATTTCTTTGGATAAACCTTGTTTCCTCCTAAGCAAACAAATCTATATTCTTGAGAACAACATTACATAATCAAATTCAAGGGTTACTATACGTGTTAATTGTTCAATTTCACATGACGTACAACTAGCTAGCTAGGCTAACTTCTGGGTCTCAATTTCGGTGACAATCTTAAATAATGTTACGTATTTGTAACACAAAAGTCAAAACAATAATGCTGAATATATGCTGACTACTACTTAAATTTTTTAATTAATTTATATATACAAACCAACAAAAAACAATCTAGCTAAAAATGTGGAGCAAGAATAATGCTCCCTTCTTTTTCCCTTAATTTTGAACTTTTGTGTCAATCTTTCGGTGGAGATGACTATGAGTCAGTGTTGACGAGGAAATCCAACATATGCTTACATTAGTTTGTTGTTGTGGATAAGATACTTAGCTTCCTCTCGAATACATGTTTCACACTTTAGTACATTAATTAATCACCAATTGATCTTTTTTTTAATAATTGTCTCAACGGTCAACAAGTTACTTCAAAAAAGGATCAAATTTCAAAAGGCTTGGTTGAAAATTAGAATTTTAAAAAATGTATTTAATTGCATTACTAATTTTTTTATTGTAAAGTTTAACACGCTAAGTATTCTTAAAAACATTTTTTAAATAAATTCTTAATTAATTGAGATAAATTAAATGATGCATAACAATATATATTTGAGTATTTCATCAAACTTAACTGATTGCCCTTCTAGAATCCTCATTATCACGTCATATATAAGTAGGATTGATTAATGAATAATGACATGAACAACAGTGTCAAGAGATTAATTATTCGCTCTTTAACCATCTTAAATCCTGTTATTATCATAGTATATATTGTAAATCAAAATACTATGCGTATAATATCTAAAATTATATATTCACTGAATATAATTGTATATAAATATATATTATTTTAAACGATTTTAATATATATTTTATATAAATAATTAATTTAGTAATTGATTTTTAATATATATGTAAAATAATATTTTAAATAAACAAAAAATAAGGTGCATGTGTATATAAATAAACTAAATAAAACTACAACAAAGTATAAAGTGCTATATTACTCACTAATAATACCGACCGACAAAAGTTCAGTCCCTAAACAAATGGCAGTGCCAAAATAATACATATTGGACTCACTAGGCAATACAGGTCAAGAAATTTGAGTGCTGTTGATTGATGATGGTGGTGGAGGATTTTGTCTGTTTATGACATTGCTGAAATATTATTGGAGAGAAAATGTTGTGGAATGGGTATATATCAAAGATTCTTGATATAAAAACCCAGCAATGCTCCTCATGTAACATGTATAGTAGTATATCTTAGTTAATCAGCCAGTGATAGTAGTTATTTTCCATAACTTGTATAATGTAGCATATACTTTTTGACACAGTGGAAATAATTAAATATTTTTGGGAAAAAAATTACTCTGAATATTGACCAATACATATTCATCTATGGGAGCTATGAGAGCTACTCAGATAAAGATGCTTAAAATATTTTTTTTAAAGATATTTTTTAGTAATTAAAATTCAATATATATAATTGATTAAATTATATTATTTTTGTCAAAATTAGATCAGATAAATTGATTTGACAAAAAAAATCGGTGAATTACACC
>NC_029792.2:3321520-3322695 GCF_000816755.2 Arachis ipaensis
TAATAATTAAAACATAAAAATATAACATCGCTAAATAAATCATAATTTAAATAATCTTAATAAAGAAGTAATAAATTTTATAAAGCTCGTACATTTTTATTATGTAATTGAAACATTTGAAAATGTTTGAGAATTTGATAAATAAAGCTTATACTAGCTAAAGTCCTTCTTATATATATATGGATCTGAGCCAAAAGAAGGGGTGGCATTAGCTAGTAGTTAATTAAATTCAAATTAAAACACTTTGATAATCGTAATAAAGTCCTAAATATAACTAACAGTGCAGTACAGTTGTGCATGGAAGAGAAAATAAACAATAATGGTGAAGGCTTGTTATTGGGATATGACGAAATGAATGCACGTAATAGTTTTCCTAATGGCTCCAACCTCGTCCAAGAATAATGATACATGACAACATAATTAAGATATGATATATATAAATTTGACATGTTGCTCCGATCCATTACGTACATTGCTCTCAAATTGAAATACAAATATATGTAAAGTGCCACAAATTACATGTATTTGATACTTATTAATTAAGACAATGAGGAATGCTAGGGCCAGCAACTTTTGTGATTTGTAGTCATCAAGTAACCATCAATGATGGTTTTAATGGTGTGAGATTGGTGTGAGATTTCATTCAATGACTCACTTTTTTTTTTGTTGGTTATATTATATACTGGTCAGAATTTAACAAAGTTGTTGGTCCCTAGACTTTTTTATAAGACAACAGCAAGCGTTATACAAAACAGCATATTAAGTTCTTTGTTTTTTTTTTTTTTTTTTATGGACATGGACCTAAAGTTCTTATAATCAATCTGATTATACATGGGTCCCTGGTCCTTACCAATTACCATATGGATGTGTAATGTGTTTATTGATTCAGGCTCATGGGTCATCTCTATCAATAACATGATATAGTTATGGTGATTAGTTTGTTTCATGTTGATACTTGAGAGATTGGGTCACTTTCGGTTAAGGCCAGTTTTGATCTATCTCTGGGTTCTTTCATATCAAACTCTGAGGCCCATGGCATATTTAATATTGTGGCATACTGGCATGCCTTATTATCATTCATCTAGTACTCTTTGAAATTTCAAAGATAAATTATCTTCTCTTATGTATTATCGTATAATTTACTCTTTAATTTTAAAAAAAGTATCTGAACAATT
>NC_029792.2:3322744-3339035 GCF_000816755.2 Arachis ipaensis
AGGACACAGGACACCTTAATGTCAATTTTTGAAATGATAATAATATAAAGCAACGACAAAATTGGTCAATTCTTTTAAAAATTGTTTTTGGGACTTTGGTATACATGAAGGACCTACAGCCCAAAAATAATAAGCTTTAAAGCCTACACACTAGAGATTACGCCCCAATACAAGTGTTCATGTATTAATTTGATTTTTTATTTTGAAATGTCCCCATGGAACAGAAGAAGGTAATGTCTGAAGCCCCAATAATGGTCCTATGAACTGTAGTTTTGCATTTCTGAAGCCCCAATGTCTGAAGCCCCAATAGAAGAGTGTTTCTATGAATAAAATGGCCCATTTATTTCGAGCTTATATTTGTTTATTCTGTCTAACGAACTCTAGTTTGTATGCCCAAGAAGACCAAAACTCTCTCGCCAAACAAGCAAAATCGGGTCGGGTAAAACCCCGCCCAAACAACAATGAGAATGCAGATCCTTTCCTAATGCCATCATCGTTCTCGGAGGGTCGTTCAGCGCCATCTTCCTCAACCGCAGGGTCGTCTCCTTCAACCGAAGGTTACTTCGCTGCGTTGATGCTTCGATATCGAGCTTCTCCGGCGATCCTCTTCCCTTGTCCTTCGCTCCGCCGCTGTGGTACCGCGCCATTGCCCATCCAAGTTGAGAGAAGATTCGCCTGCGCTTCTCCCTCTTCATTGCGTGATGGAGCTACCTGCAGAAGTTGAGACAGAGATAATTTGCTGGAGGATGTTCATGTCTGCCACTTCAATTTCAGGTGAAAGTTGTTCATGGGGATGATTGTGGTGCTCCCTGCTCCTATGTTGCTCTTGCTCTGCATTATCTCTCGCGAATTCTACAGAGGAATTCTGTGTTCTTAGATGGAACCTTGAAATCTTGAACGCTGAGTTCTTGTGCACCCGTTTGACACTTTGTGAGAGCAGTGCTGAGCCATGTTTGTGCATCAACCGCTGAACAGTTGTTGTTGTTAAGGCATTCCAGGGTACGCTTGAGATGGAAGATGGTGTCGTCGTAGAGCTTCAAGCAATCACCATGCACAGCTTCATGGTTCTTTGTCTTCATCAAGTTTTGGTCCAAACCATGTGTTTCCTTTTGCATGATGGTTGCTTCCTCTAATGCAGATTGCACAAGCATCCTCCTCTAATGCAGATTTGGGGCACAAAATAAAGTAATATACTAATATTATTGTAAGTCTATACTTCATAACGATTTTATGCAATAGGACTTTTCTCTTCTCCTGATATTCAATTATTGTTGTCTAATGCTTAAATCACATTGTTGTGTGTTTGAAAGGTGTATTTATACTCAAAACCTCTTTTGCTTTTGTTTTGTTTTGTTTGGTTATTTTGTTTACTGTTTTGCTTGGTTTGTCGTTATTTTCTTAATGCTGTGAAATAGTAGCACAAGTTGAAGAAATCCTTTGCCTAGTGTTGTAATGTAATTGAGATAAGATCAAGATCACAGAGTTTTGTCCTCACATAAACCATATGGGCCAGACTTGGAAAACAACAAATCATACAACTCCATAAACTCTGGCCATTATGTTTGATGTTTGTCTTAAACTCTTAGCACCTCAACAACTTTGTGAATTGTGAGGACTTAGGTTTGGGCTTCATGTATTAATGGGGGAGCACATTTCAAGATCAAATATTTAAACACACCCCTTATTATTGTAAGGTTGTTAATCTTCCATGCTTAGTTTAATTAGTTGCTTAAATGTTTTACATCTACATGATTTCAAAATAATAGTCTTTTAAATTGGTTGCTCACCTTCTAAGATTTGTTGATTTTGTCCCATATAATTATGTACAAAATATTCCAGACAGAGCTCATAAGAACTATGTTGTGCAAAGAATGTTTCAGATTCCACATTCCAGAAAACATGTGATTAATTTTCTACAAAAATCCAAAAGCTTTAACGGGCCCAAGGTAGCACACTTAGGGGGTTATACTTATACCAATCAGGCTCACATTATTGCTGGGCAAAGTGGGACCAGTTACTAGGCTCAAGATTCAAAACCCAAAGTTGAGGCATGCACAACTTGATAAAATTCTTATATGTAGAGTAAAAATTTAATTATTCAAAGCTCTACACTATGCCTATACATAAGAAACAGAATCACTAATTTCAGATTTAAACATGCATACATGATTTAGAGTAAACAAAACTTAGCAACTGCATTATATATTAAAACATTGAGAAACACATGATGATGAAATCCAAATTTAAGTAACACAAAATACTGATGTACTACTACACATTTATAGGTCTCCATGAATCAAGAGAGTGGACAATTATTTGTGAGGCTTCTTCCACAAGATCCCAATCTTCTTAAGCATGTTACCATATTTCTTTCTCTGGAAATCATCATCATCATCAATGATGATATCATCACAACAAGGCTCATACTTGTTATTCATCAAAGGGATATTGTATTTATTGTCAAGAGACAAAGATCTCTCAGTGAGTTTCCCCTTTCCTGTTGAAAGCAGAGAAGCAGCAGTTTCTGCAGCCTTTCTCCATTGATCACACTGTACCTTAAGCCTTCTAAGTTCTGCCTCCATTTCTGACTTCAATGCTTGTGCTTCTTCCAGCTGCTCCGCGATCCTCGCGGCTTTCTGGTTGCTCCGGTCTGCCTCCTCCATTGCAATCCCAAGCTTCACGGCCGCCACGCGTTCCACGGCCTTAGCTGCCTCAATTTCTGCAGCCACACTTTCACTCAGTACCTTATTGAATTCCATATTCTTCAGAATTTCATTTTCTTCGGATATGCTCTCAAGTGTCGTCTCCTTGTCCATCATCTCTGCCTTCATTTCAGCAACACATTCATGCAATCTTTGAATCTCCATCTTGAGTTCATTTTCATGTTCTCTTTGTGATGACAAGTTCATTTCAATCCTTGCATTCAGCTTCTCATTCTCCTCCACAATGCACTGCAACTCTGTTTCCTTGTCCAACAAGTTACCCTTCAAATCTTCAATCTCAGCTTTCTTTCTTCTAAGTTCAGCCTCTAATTGAGACTCCCTCTTACTTGATTCTAATTTCATCTGTTCCATTAATTCATATGCGTTCCTGATGTGAACCGTGCTCCGAATCTGTTCTTCATGGTATTTAGTCTCAGCAGTCTCCATGGCACACCTCAGTTTTTCTACCTCAGACTTGAGAAACTGAATTTCAGAACCAATTTGATCAGCACCCTCTTGCTTTTCCAATTTTTCAGCTTCATGCTTATGCTTATGATCATCAACAAGATTTCCATTGTGGACAATTTTGCTACTAATGAGGCCGGTTGCGAGTTTGCTTACATGCGAATCGAGGGAGTTTCCGGTTCTAGATGGGTCTATTTCTGTAGCAGATTTAGCAGCATCAGCCCTCAAGAACTCCACAGTTCTTTTCGCAGCCTCGAGTTTTCGCAAAGTCTCATCAACCAAAGGTTCTGCCTGAGATGACTCTTTGCAATCCTTGAGCTGGTTTTTCATGTTCTTCACAATACAAAGAGATTCTGCCAAGTTTTGTTTCAGGTTTAGTAGTTCCAAATCTGATGATTCTGGAAACTGTGTCTGTGAGTTTTCACAATGAGAAATTTCAATCATGGAAGATGTAAGGGAATCTTCAAGATTGGCAGAAGTGAGGCTCAGAACTTGCTGCTGTGATTCTTCAAGTTTGAGAGACAACGCAAAGAGTTTTTGCTTGGATTCCTCAGCTTCTTGTTGAGCTTGTTTCTTGCATGATTCAGATAAACTTAGCTGCTCCCTCACTTTCTTCAAATCCTCTCTCAGATGAGAAACCTGAGATTCCAATTCAGGTATTCTGCTTGGCCTTTTCCTCTAATACCAAAAGCAAAATCATAATGAAAATTTGTACATTACAGAATACAATGAAAAAATACCAAAGGAATCAATTGAGTCTCAGAAACATGTAAACAAATTTCAATCACAATTGTTGCATATACAATAATGCCATCAACCTTCACAGTTTACACATAAATGGAATCAATAACCGGTTATTATAACAGTAGATAGGGTAGCTTATTCTATCCACTCTCTTTAAAAAGGCCATTTAATATCTATCTAACATCACAAATAAAAATAAAGAAAACTCGCGTGCAGTTATCTTTAAATATATCAAATTATCTAACGGTTCTAAACTGTCAAATTTCACATGAACACAACTATTCGTAAGTTTCCACCACAAATAAAACTTAGTATAATAATATAATAAAACTGCATAACCAAAATTGTGTATGATTTTGTGTGCAAAGGTTCCAAGTTCCGAGACATAACATATTGTTAAGGAAACAGTGTTATTAATTTGAAAGAAAGTGATACCTCAGGAGCAGGGCTTCTAGGTGATCTTCTTTCAATGACTTTAGGGCTTCTATCCTTTGATGTTGTTCTATGAACTTGATTTAATGTTGATGCAGAATCAATGTACAGCGCAGAAGGCCTGAGCTGGCGCATGCCGCGGCCGCGAGGGGACACCTTCCGAGACACCTCAGAGGAGCCATTTCTGAAACCAAATCACAGTTATGATTCATAAGGAAAACATATCCTCTGGAGCAATAAAAGCTTTTGCCATATATGGCTGAAGCAATATCTTCACATCACTCTCAATTCTTAGCTGGCTTACTCATTTCACAACTTCCATTACTGCATACATAGTGTTAGATAGATACTCCAAACCATTCTTTCAAAATTCAGTTGTATTTAGGTGATTGTTATTGATTCACATACAACATCATATGCAGTGAAGTTTCCATTTCAAAGTTCACTATCAACATTAATTAGTTACAGGTATATATAATATATTGATGCTATGTATAAAAGCATGTTTTATAACGTAACGCAACACTGAAAGCTACTTGGGAAGATATAGTGATAGTGATGCATGCAGTTAATGAATTTCCAAAAGAAGAACACCAATCCAGCATTGGTCATATTACATTACATATATTATCATACAAAAAGTTAATCATATAATTAAGTAGGGTCTATGCACAGTGGAATAAAGTTGATGAACAAATTGGTTTTGGTGTTTGCTCAATGCTCACCATGTGAAAACTTTTTCACTAAAGCCACCTTCCACTCCACTAATAATAATGTTGTACAAAGTTATATATACATGCAAACTTTGGACTAAAGCTTTTACATCAAAGTGACATTTGAATTTGAACTAGTAACATATATATATGGTGAAACAAAGTTTGAATTTGAAACATTACCTTGTGTTTGGGGTTTGCATCTGCATGGTTTAAGTGAAACGCGTTATTAATAATTAGGGTCTCTACTTGAATGCTCCTCTGACCCACCACAACCACTGTAAACTTTCAGAATTGTATGCCACAAACTGAGACAGTGGAATCCAATGTAAGGTCAGTGAAACCTGAACAAAATAAATAGCTTCATGCACAATGTGTGCTTTGCATCATGCCATAATAAATACATCAAATAAAATACCTGCTTACTTTAATTTTCACTTTGTAATTATCAACATTATGTTCAACATATACTATAATTAGAGGAAATCTTTTTTCATGAACTTTTTTTCCTCATTATTTGTGCAATATTGTATCAGAATTTTTATCACCAAAAAAAATATTAACTTTAATTATTGTTGACTTTAAAAAAATCAACGCCAGACAAATAAAAAAAAGATATATCTTAAAAATATAAAAAAGTTTTTTGAAAAATAAAAACAAATTAAAAAAATAATTATTTTTATATTTTTTTTCTATCGATTTAAGTTTTTAAAATAAATATGACATTAACAGTAATAAACCCAAAAGCTAGCATTAACTAGGACGAAAGTGGTGTTTCATCATTCAACATGCCATAACAAAATAAAAATATACCATGAAAGTTCCTTTTACCATGGATGGTGCCAATATGACAAGGTCTTTCAAACAAGTTGATTATTACATTAAAGATGGGACGTACATGTGCCTATAATACAAAAGAAAAATAAAGAAAATCCCACGATGTACAATAGCATTCTGGTAATGACTCACAGAAAATTTATTATATATGTGCCTTCAATTTTGGTCCAAAAAACGAAAGGGACACTTGGCTCTTTCCCATTGACATTTTTACATAATATTTTTAACGTGGGAGGGGAAACAAACAAATTAAAAAATCATGATTGTGATTTTTTATAGCATGACATGACATAAAAATAAATTAAAAAAAAAAACACTTGACAATTATCACTTCTACTAAGGATTATCATTCACCAAAAAAGAAAAAACCAGAAAACATATGCAAGAGAATTCAATAAATAAAGAATAAATAAAAAATGATTACATACATGGAATAATCAATATCTTTTCTAATAATAACATACTCCAAATGAAAGGGACTGCATTATTCAAGTGAGCTTTACATCTATATAGCATAATATAATTAACCTTTTTCAGTATAAATAATGAACTTATAGTCTTATATACAGCATATATATAAAGTGGAAACGAAATAAAGCTTATTATTATTTCCAGCAGAGAAAAGCAACCATATGCATAAAAAGAAATTATGAACAAACAAACTCTTTTTTATCTCATCACTTTAAGAAAGATGAAAAGAAAAGATGGATCAGAGAAGGAGGGAAGGAAATTCAAAACTTCAAGTTAAACAGATCCTAATGAGGGGCAACAAGCTAAATAATAAAGTAAAATTATAGTTACTAGATATGGCAACATATACAACCTTTGGGAAACATTTCAAGTGCACCGGAGAGTATCGGTGCACCAGTTGTTTTAACCGTTGATTTCAATTAATATATATTATATATTTTTTATAATTCAGATCAACGGTTAAAACAACTAGAGCACCGGTACTCCCGGTGCACTTGAAATGTTTCCCAAACTTTGTATATGAACTTGTGTATGATTGCTACATAGCTCCTGCATTTAATAATAATAATGCTAATTATGTAAAGTAAGAAAAGACAAGGTAGGCAATATAATGAACAGTCTTACCTAGTTATTAGTGGTTACACAAACTACTCAACTCTCAAGACGTAGATCCTCTTAAGTACTATTCTGGTTTCTAAGGCTTTTTGGCATCTTATGATGAGAAAATATATATAGACATGATGATCATACTGTGTATCAGCTTCTTGTTTCTATGTTATGTAATAAGAAGAAGAATGCAGCAGCCTTATACAAATATAGAGACTGGAAAACAAGGAAAAGATGAAGGAAGGAAGGAAAGAAAGAAGGAAGGAAGGAAGGGGAGTTACAAATTAGAGGGAATGGTGGGGGAAATATACTAGTGTCACAAAAATTAATAAATCTATTTCAAGTAGGACCTCTTATCTCCATATAACATTATAGTAACGCATAATGTTACAAAATGATGGGCTCTTTTAGGTTCTTGGGCTTCTCATTGGGATCCACTACAAAAATTATTTCATTTTACAACTATATAGAAATTTTAATTTGCTAATGAGCCTTAACTCACACGGCATTCCGCCCTTCCCATCTCAAAGGTCTCGAGTTCAACTCCTATCAACGGCAACCGAAGAAGAAAAAATGGTAAGTATGTGAGGAGCGTGTGGGTGTGTGTGTTGTACTTAGAATTGGTGGTTGTCCAATCCATTTAAAGTATTTAGGATTGGGGATTATCCAATTCACCTGACAAAAAAAAAATTTAATTTATACCTAGAATTGGAGATTGTCCAATCCACTTGACTAAAAAAAACAAAAAGAAATTTTAATTTATGCATGCATACTGATTTTTAGTTTTTTACACAGTAATTGATAGTTGGTTATCAACCATAATTTAAATAATGTGTATATATATATTTTAGCAGGGAGCCACTAAGATAAAGATGCGTTTTTCTTTTTTTTTTTTTTTATAATTCATGTATTTTAAATTTAATTTTTTTTTTTTTTTTTGTCATGGACTAAGCCCAAAAATCCTACCCAAATCCCAAAACAATCCGCCCACCCAATTCCAAGTTCATCATCTCCCTCACGGGAGTTATGTTGTGGCCGAGAAGTGAACTCCAATCCATGGCCTCCATGAGAAGACTATGTTATCCACTTCCGGACTGAGCCAAGATCTGAAAATCAAGTTGCGAATCTGTTGATGAGGTCTGAATCAGGTCATTCTACTGGCTTCACTTCGGTATAAAACTCCACCGCAGAGGTAAGGATTCCTCCTCTAGGCTGACGCCAGGCTTGACCGCCCAGATAATGATATTGGTGCTTCTCTCCAAAGAATGCATGCAACGGTGCGTGGTAAATCAGTGCACCACCTTTGACCCAATTGATTTATAATTGCTAAATTTGCTATTGTATGTACTAATTGGTTTGCTTCTCTTGGAATCCAGGTGAATCCATATTTGTTAAAACTTCCTTACAGTTCAAAGATATCTTGCAAAATCGGATCAATCTCTTGAAGGCTACTTTTTTATTTAATTGCCTGCACCAAAGGTAAACAATCATATTCAATTAGTATCATATCTAGCTGTAGATTTTTTGCCAAAATTAAAGCATTCCTTGTTGCTAATGCTTCTGCTGCAATACTGGATACAGCTCTGATTCTATCTGTGTTTCCCACAAAAAATCTTCCAAAGCTGTCCCTTGTAGCTATTGCCGTTGCTCCATCACCAGAGGAAGGCTGCATCAACGTTCAATTTCAACCAATTTCTTGGCGGGGGTCTCCAGGTAACGCGCCTTACTTTAATTTTGTTAGTGTTGCAAGTGTGAGGAGTGTTTAAGTTAGTCCCACATCAAAGAAAGCAAGGAAGAGTGATGAGTTTATAAGATGAGAGACCCATTAACTTGACGCCTTAAGGTTTTGAGTTGGATGTGGTGTCTTCTCATCTTATGTTCTCTCGCTTGATTCCTCCCCGAAGTCTCCCCGATGGTCGAGAGCTCTCCATGGTTGGCCCAACAAGTGGTATCAGAGCCGATGGTTTAATCGGTCTGGTTTTAAGGAGTATTCAAGGTGAAGCATCGAAAGTCTTTCCGGCAAAGGTGGTCCGGGCGGCGTGTTCCGCGGTATTTTGCAGCGGTATGATGGACGAATACTCATGTGGTGGAGGTGCTTGATGTGGAAGCTCACACTTGAGGGGGAGATTGTTAGTGTTGCAAGTGTGAGGAGTGTTGAAGTTAGTCCCACATCAAAGAAAGCAAGGAAGAGTGATGAGTTTATAAGATGAGAGACCCATTAACTTGACGCCTTAAGGTTTTGAGTTGGATGTAGTGTCTTCTCATCTTATGTTCTCTCGCTTGATTCCTCCCCGATGGTCGAGAGCTCTTCATGGTTGGCCCAACAAATTCTTCTATTCTCTGTTTGCTTCTGAACTGCTTGATCAATAGTTGTTCTGTACTGTTTTTCTGCTATTTTAGCCTTGATAATAGCCTCCTTAAAATTGATCTCCTTAGTGTTGAATATGGCTCGGTTCCTGATTTTTCATATCTCCTATATTAAAAAAAAAATCATCTTTCCTATCCTTTCCTTTTTGTCAGTTTCCCCTTCCTCCTCAATTCTTCTAATTTTCTGTAAAAATCATTCTCCAAAGCTTGTGATGTGATCTTGAGAGGGACAATATTGGCATTGGCTACCAAACCAAGCTGCCCTTGTCCATGAACATAGTAACAATGTATGTTCAATAGTCTCAGGCTCCATGAAACAAATCTGACACATTGGGGAGTTGACTATATTCCTTTTAAACAACCTTTCATTAACCGGTATTATATTATGCGCTGCTCTCCAAATGAAACTTTTAATCTTTTGGGGAGTTTGGACATTCCATATCTCCTTCCATAATTCTTCCAAATTCATACTCAATTAAGCTTCTTCCATTTTGTTTCCTTGGCTTTCCTTCTTAGCTATGTGATATCCAGTTTGACACTGTAGCTTCCATCTTTTCTATATGGCCAGATAAGTCTATCTTCTCTTTTCAAAATATTTGTAGGAGTCTTAAGAATTTTTTCTTTGACAATATTAGTAAAAACCCCTTCAATCTTCCTCACATCCCACCCTTCCCCTTCCTTCAAAAGTTCACTAACATAATTCAACTCTATTCCTTCTTGTCTTTGAATTTTTTCTTCGCCCACTACCTACTTATCATCCCAAACATTAATTCTTGATCCGTCACCCACACTCCATCTCCTATTTCTGCGAAGAAAATTCCTTCCTTTAATTATACTTTTCCAAGCCCAAGATATATTACTATAGCATTTCACATTCCAAAAATCTCCATCAGAAAAATAGACTGCCTTCAAAATACGTACCCATATTGAATTAGAATTTTCTATGATTCTCCAAGCTTGTTTTGCTAAAAGAGCTAAATTTTGGCCATGAAGATCCTTGAAGCCTAGCCCTCCATTTCTTTTACTTACACAAATCTTGTCCCAACTTTTTCAGTGTATGCCTCTTTCTTTTCTAGAATTGGCCCACCAAAACCTTGCAATCCTAGCGTTTAATCTCTGACAGAATACTTTTGAAAATCCAATAACTGTCATAGCGTAGCTAGGAATAGCTTGTATAACAACTTTAATAAGGACTTCCTTTCCGGCTTGGTTTAAGAGCTTTTCTTTCCATCCTTCGACTTTTTCCATCACCTTTTCCTCTATCCAATTCAGAGCTTTAATTTTTGACCTGCCCCAAATCTCTGGCAGCCCTAAATACATCCCTGGATTATCCCAACACTTCATTCCTAGGATTTCCTCTATGTTAACTCTGATTTGTATGGGTACTTGACTACCAAAAATAATCCTCGATTTATCCAGATTGATCATTTAACCTGATGCCTTTGTATACTTATTAAGAATCAAAATGAGATTGTAAATTTCCTCCTCTTTTGCTTCTGTAAAAATAATACAATCATCCGCAAAACAGAAGATGAGTGATTGGAGGGGCTGTTGGTGCGATTTTGAACCTTGAAATTTCTTTTCTTTCTCTTGCTTCCTCCATGAGAATAGTGAACACTTCAGCCACAATTATAAAAAGATATGGGGATATAGGATCACCCTGTCTCAACCCTCTTTTAGGTATAATTTTACTAGTGAGCCTCCCATTCATTCTAACCTTATACGTAGCACTTCTAACACACTTCATTATTAAGGAAATCCACCTCTGGTCAAAACCAAAAGCTATCAATGTAGCCTCCAAAAAATTCCACTCTAATCTATCATAAGCCTTATTCATATCTATCTTAATAGCTAGGCTTTTCAATCCATTCCTACCTTTTTTTTATTAATACTATGAAAAATCTCTTGAACTATGATAATATTATCCTGGATCAACCTACTCCCTAGAAAGGCACTCTAGATTGGCGAAATAACATTATCCATGAACCTTCTAAGTCTTAATACTATAATCCTAGTTATAATTTTGTATATATAATTACAGCAACTAATAGGCCTAAGTTGATTAAGATTTTTCGATTGTTTCACTTTAGGAATAAGAACAACAATAGTTTCACTTACCTCTTTTGGCATAATACCCTCATAAAAAAAGCTCTTAACCACATCACAAACTTCCTTTTTTATTGTGTTCTAGTGACTCTGATAAAAAAAAGTCCATTTAATCCATCTGGTTCAGGGACTTTGAGGCTCCCCATGCTAAAAACAGCTTCCTCAATCTCCTTTTCTGAAATTTCCTCCATGAGTTGTTCGTTCATTTCTTGAGTAACTCTTTTTGGAATCCTATTTATACAATCTCTGAAATCAGATTTGGCTGAGGATGTAAACAACTTTGTAAAGTGCTCCTCCACTATCTTCAAGATTCTATCATCTCCTGAGACCCATTGGCCCTCCTTATCTTTTAATCTTTTCACTTTATTCCTATTTCTCCTTTGAATCGTTGTCGCATGAAAGAATGTGGAATTTTTGTCTTCCCACTTTAGCCACTTTAGCTTGGATCTCATTCCCCAATATTTCTCTTCTTGCCTCCATAACTGGCTTATCCTTTCCTTGATTTGACACCTCTGTGCTTGCTGTTCTTCATTTAATTCTGCCTCTTGAAGCTTCTGTAGCTCAGCCTTCAACTTGTTAATCTCTATATCAGCTCTAGCAAAAGTGTTCCTACTCCAATTCCTTAAATTTTTCTTACGGTTTCTTATCTTCTTCAGCAACCTACCCCATTCGTTATTACTATGCTCATCTTTTTTCCAACTCATCTTAATAATCTCCTCACGTTCTTTATGGTCGTTCCAAAATGCTTCAAATTTGAATGACGTATCCACCTTATACTTAGGCTGTAACCTCAAAACAATGGGCGTATGGTCTGAGCTCACTGCTGGCATAGCTATCAAACTTGCATTTGGAAACTTGTGCCTCCATTTTTAGTTAATAAGAGCCCTATCTATTCTTTCCTTAATTATTAACCCATTTCAAGGATTGCTAAACCAAGTTAATTTACATCCTTTTAGATCCATGTCCATGAGAGCATTAGAATCCAAAAAATTCTTGAAATCCACAATCTATTTCCTCGGCTGCTCATGCATGCCTTCCTTCTCCTTTTGAGCTAATACAACATTGAAATCTCCTATGAAGAGTTTAGGTTCATTCCTGTTAAAATTGCTTGTTGTGAGCTCCTCCCATTCCTCCCTCCTCTTGCCTGGGTTTGCGTTACCGTATATGAAAATGGTTTCCCAATCATTTCTTTTTCTATCTTTAATGTAAGCTTTAATATAATAATTAGACCAAGAGTAAACATCAACATTAATATTTTCATTCCATAAGAAACATAGACCTCCGGACATACTCCGGGATTCTACACAAAAGTATTTATCAAAATGAAGCCTTCTCTTGATTTTACTTACACTACTATCCTTAGCTCTAGTCTCCATGAGAAATACAATGGAGGATTTTATCTGTTTACACAGATGCAAAAGTTTCGAAACTGTCGCGGGGGCCACCACCCCTCGACAATTCCAACTAATGATGCTCATGGCTGAGAGTGGGGCTTGATAAGGCCCGCCTCCTCGGCCATGGATTTGTTTTCTACTTTACCTTCCATAACCCAGTTCCTATCCGTTCCTCCAACATTCTCCTCCCTGTCTCCACTCTTGCCTTCTTCCTTCCTTTGCTTCTTTATATTCACTTCCACTTTAATGTGCTTATCCTCTGACCATTCAGAATTAGTCAGCATTAATACCTCATCTTCATCTCTTTTCCTTTTCAGGTTTAGACCGATCTCCATTTTTTGTATTAGTTGTATCTCCCACCCTGTAGCTTCAGATTCTGTCCCTTGTATTCCATTACCCCATTCTTCTTCACTTGCCAATTCGACAAAGTAATCCATTCCTTCCTCAAATATCTGCAATTTAGGATCCTTCTCTTTCATGCTTACCTCATTGATGATCGGTTTCCTGTACATCCACTTTCCTAATGTCCTTTGCTGTTGTTCATCCTCCTGTACCCCTTGGTTTCCTTTCCCTTTACCTGTATCTGTGCCTCCTTTGCCAATTTTATCCCCTTCTCCCTTAGCAAAGTTTTTTAGTATTTTTCTAATCGTTCTTTGTTCCGTGCCTCCTGCAGCCTTGTCTCCCTTTTTCAGCACTTTATAGCTATTAACTTCTTGCTCCACTTGTTGAAGCTTCAACCCATCTCCTTTTGCCTGCTGACTAGTTTGTTTGACTCTTCTATCTTGTGTTGATTTATTTTCCATACCATCCATTAATTGAACTGGATCCACTGTATTAGTTGACCATATATTCCTAATCAGCCCAGAGTTCATTTTCAGCCTTTCTTTCTTATTTGTAATGTTTTGGGCCTATTTAGAGAAGGCCCAATATCCACTTTCCTTCCCCACCTCCTCATTTGGCGTATTTAACCAGATTATATCCTTTATTTCATTATGTTCAGCCTCCAATCCCTGAAAATAAAAAATTTTCTGCAGAGTCTTTACCTGCTCCCCTACCTCATTCTTCTCATTCTCCCTTAATTCTTGCTGCATGTTTAGATCAGCTCTAATCACACTTTCTTCTGTTTCTTGTTCTTCTTCACTATCTCTGCCCATGTTTTGATTTGCACGCGCTTGTTCTTCTTCATCCCCATTTTTCTTGCTTCTCTGACCTGAGCTTCCTATCTCTATGGCTAATAATGATCGAACTTGGTTTACCCCTAAACCCGCTGAATACTTTGGTTTAGTCTGATCCCAGCAAGCCATAGTCGTTGGATTCTTGCAAGTTTTTCTCTCATGTCCTATTATTCCGCAATTAAAGTAATAACATTCAAGCAGCCTTTCATACTTGAAAAAAATCCAGAGCGGTGGCTGATTCTCCCTATCCATAAAGAAGCCCGTAGGTAAAGGCTTCTTTATGTTAATCCCAACTCTGACTCTTAAGAACTAAGTATCCCCTCCACCAAAGGATCTTCAGCTTTAGCTAGCACTCCTAGCATTTCTCCTATTAACCTTCCTGTTTCTTTGTTTATATGCTTAAGTGGTATACCATGAATCTGTATCCAAAATTTCATATAGTCATGATCCATTTCAAAGACTGATTCTCCTCTCATCCATAGCTTGAGATTAATTAGATTTCCTCTAACATTTCAAGGTCCATTCTGAAGAATCTGGAGCCATTTCTTCCTATCTTTAAAACTGAATAAAATCTTCTTTAGGCCAACATTAGTGACAGCAACTTCTTGTGGGTTTTCCCACATTCCTAGTATGTAGTGCATTTTTGCATGTTTTAAAGCTGATCTCCTTGTCGCTAATTATCTTACCCACCACCATGTTCAAATAATCTTTCTTATATCCAAGAGCTTTTGTATTATTGAGCTTGATGACCTTACCTTCTATGGATTTCATTCTACAGCTTGTTGACAGCTTGTTACCTTGTGCTTATATGCTTTCAGGTGGCACTGTGAATTTTTGAGTATATGTTGAAATATTGATATGGAAGACTCCCTACTGAATAAGAACTTCGCGTTCTAGAGAAAGTTACTCTTCTGATGAGAGAAAGTCTTATGGATATATCACAAGTTATGGATGGTTGGATTACGTTTTAAGCTTTAATGACATGAAAAATTTCCCAACATTGTTATTGATTGGCCCATTCTACTTGCAAGAGGCCTATCAGATCAATGAGATCATACATCAACCTAATATTAATGATTGGGTATGTTCGGTGAAAGGCTGTCACGTGCACCGAATTAAGGCCTTGTTCACCTAATTGAACTTAGTCAAACAAAAACTACAATCACCATGAATGAAGTAGTCATGAACAAGTAAAAGCATTTGGAAAAGATTGGCAAAAATTAAATAAGAATTAATCAATTTTGTGTAGATAACAGAAGTATTATTGAACTTCATAGCATTATTTGACCAGATCAGAGTATCTTGTGAATGCAGTGATTTTATACTTAAGTTTCACGGTAAATTCCTTTTTTACTTATTACTAATATAATATAACTGTACAGTTATTAAAGGAAGATGTGTTATTAATATATAAAATACATAATTAATGTATTAGATTGTATATATATATGGTTGGGCTCACGTGAACCTTGAGGCTATCAAGGAAATATTCTTGAGAAACATTGGAGTTAGTTGCCTGAACCTAAGTTTCGTTCATATATAGGCTATGTTGTTTAATTAAATTTTCCCTAGAAATATGTTGGAACTTGGGATATCCCAACGTAAACTTGACAAGTTTTTGTGTAAGTTTAAGTATGAATATAATAGAGGATTCTAAACTCAATAAAGTATGTAAAAGTGATTTGTAAATTGAAATACACGTGACATTGTGACAACTCTTTCACTCAAAGTTGTAGCCTGAAAGTTTATCAAAATGAAATTATAGAAATCACATATATATAGTAGTAGTTTAAAAAAAAAAAAAGAAGAAAGAAAGAAATAGCAGTAGTTTGAATGCGCGCGCATGGCTTCATTTTGGCTGTTTAAGTTATCGTTCATTTGTTGTTTCTATTTTAATGTTTTTCCAGGATATTCAATGCATGTAATTGTATGACGTGACTAACAAAAATAGAAAATTGACCAATATTAATTTAAATATAAATTAAAGATATTAATTGCTTAATATTTATATTATTTTGTTATTTATTATGTATAGTATTAATTTTCAAGATTTTTTAAACTTGTATTGAATTTTGAATGTTGTCATTTTTAATTGTTATTTTTATATAAAAATATCTTTCGGTATGTAAATAATGAACTAATGACTTATTTTTAATATTGATAAAAATATCATATTACGTGTACATTAAAATTAGTCACTAAAATTAATTATCAGTATAAATATATGTTAGAATATAAATATAGATTAAAAATAAATTAAAACGACACATATATTTACA